>NW_017536875.1:13210-40390 GCF_001853355.1 Bactrocera latifrons | reverse complement strand
GTGAAGTAAGAAGGACTCACGTGAAGCATATTACAAAAAAATTGTACGCAAGCGAAAGGAACCGTTAAGTCTCCGATGTTGCTTTTGTCTACACATGATTAAGTCACAATATAATATATACAACAATGTTGCTATCCGTATTCATGTGTTTACAACAGAGACTGTGAGTTTTTTTAAAGCCTGGGTTCTTTGATGAAATATTTTGCAGTCATTTGAACATATTAATATTACTAGCAGTGTAGGAGTTAAACTAATTAAGCCCTTGGAGTGTTCCATATTGCTTCCGTAAATAAACAAGATTGGAACGTGATGTGCAGTTTAATATTTTAGGAAGACAAATATAAAAATTTTTAAGTCACAATTTCACATCCTAATTCTATAACTAAACATGTAAGGAAGGGCTAAGTTCGAGTGCAACCGAACATTTTATACTCTTGCAACTTGCTTCAAAACCAGGGAAATACTTTAAGGTTTAAAACCATTCATATAGAGTAAAGTCAGCTGGATGTTCGATATCCCAAGTTTTCGCTCAAATTTATCTATTTTAGGCACGAAGATACACTGTTATGAGAAAAACACACTCGCTTATTTTCACTGCGATAACGCAAATATTCGCCGATATACATATATGGTACGAAGTCACCCGGAAGTTCGAAAATATTTATACAATAATAAATGTTTTGGGGATAAGGGAAGTATTGGTCCGATTCAGCTTATTAGAAGATCGACATTCTAAGAACTCGAAGTTTTTCTTACTTGGAAACCCACATACCATCGAGATATCTCATTTTTTACTCAAGTTACAGCTTCCACGGACAGACGGATGAACRGACGGTCAGACAGTCACCCGGATTTCAACTCTTTTCATTATCCTGATCATATATATGAGATACGTACAACCGTTAAGTGAACAAAACTATAATACCCTGTAGCAACTGGTTGCAAGAGGGCTATGTGTGTTAATGWACATTTATGCTCTTGCAATTTTCATATAAAACAAGTAAATACTTAAATTTTGGCCTGATCAAAATTTGAATTTTGGCTGTCATAAAAGATGATGATTATGGGCAAAATTCAATTATTTATAAATGCCTTTTGTATATTTTCGACCGTAGGGGATTGAACGTACAATTATGATTTTATTTAGATTTAATCCATGAAGGTCTCAGTCGTAAACCTGGAGAACGTTTGTAATTAATGCCGTCGGCAATCGTGCGTACCTTTAAATATACGAGTATTTGATTATTTTTTTTATGTGTGTTCGTAAAATATATAAAAGTTAATACTGTGTTTGTTTCTTAACTGTTACACTAGGTGTACACCTTAACCAAATAAAGAAGAGCTCACTTGGTCTGTAATCGAACATTTTATACTATATAATAGACGCTATATGGTTTTATATTACAATCTTAATGTGCTATTATTAACTTACTCTGTAGGGCATAGTCACACACGGTTTAAATACGGGGAAATATTATTATAACAATTTTTCAAATTAAGCTTTGACGCCTTCAAAATAAGAGTTTGTTTCCATCTTAATCTTCTAATTTAATTGAAATCCTTTTTATTAGGCCACGTTTTGAATCTAAAAAAAAAAAAAATTTAAAATATAAAATATTAAATATTTATCATAAGTATTACAAGTTTTAGGACCCGGAGTGTTTTCTTGGTTAAAAATAAAATTTATATTCGGTGAATTATGATGGTCTTCTCTTATCATTTTCAAGCTGGCAGATCATAATTTTTGCAACCATCAGCGGCAGAGTTGCAATTCGTTACCTCGCTTGGGCCTTAGTGACATCAGCGGTAATAGTAAGTTTGTAATGATAAGCTAAATCAATTTCATAACGAAATTAAAACAAATATAATTACTTTTAATTTTTATTAATTTTTATGCTCTTGCAACCTGTTGAAACAGAGTATAACCGTTCACTAACGGTTGTACGTATCACCTAAATGCATCCCGCATTTTCGCTCGTATCTCGGGAACGGTTTGTCCTACGGCCATGATCACATATACCAAATGACGTGACAAATAACTTTTGTTTTATATATTTTGCCATGAGATGCGTATTTCAGGCGCTAGGTAGACAATTTTACGATTTCAGGCGAATTTCCGAAATTTCAAGGCCGGAGTTGGGGTTGAAAATACAATCGGATCTCAAAACAAAAAGTTGCATTGGAATCAGGAAGTACTAAGACAACTTTTCCGTACTATTAGAAATCCCGAATCGAAAAAAGTCCGGAATCGACCCACCCTATTATTGATCCTATTCAACCCATCTAACACAGAAATGCTATTGTCAAGAAAAGATTCAGTCTGATCAGTCATTTTTTGCTAGATTTGATAAATTTTTGGGCACAAGGTGGCGTTCTTTAAAGGAATTATTGTTGTAACCCGTTATACAATTTCTTTTTGATTTCAACACTGGAAATTTTAACATATGGGAAGTAAGCGTGGTTATTCTCCACCATTTTCACACCTCTATGACATAGGAATATAAGAATAATGGTACTTCCTAAATTTTATAGAAATCGGTCGGTTGGGTCCCGAGATATATGATGTCCCCAAAAAGTGGTCGGAGCCACATCCATCGCTCATTTTCACACCCTCTTCCATAAAGTCCTCTCATAATATTTTCGCCATCGTTATCATTTATATTAGGTTGTCAAAAAAGTCTTGCGGTATTTTTATTGAATTTTCAATTGTTCATAAATTTTTTTTTAATGACTCATGCCCAGCTCTTGACCGATGCTACGGCTGCTGCTATGCCGGTCTCTTTCGACCAATTCAGCGATTTTATCGCAATTTTCGACGACAGGCCTTCCGGAGTGTGGCGCATCTTCAACCACCTCTCCTCACCAGAACGAAAACGTTGAAACCATTGTTGTGCGGTCGAAATGGAAACTGTATCGGGTCCATAAACTGCACAAATTTTATTGGTGGCTTGAGATGCATTTTTGCCTTTATCGTAATAGTRCTGTGAAATATGCCGCATTTTCTTTTTATTTTGCTCCATGTTTGCGACGCTGTAATTCACGAACGACTTAAAAGAAACGACAATCAATCAAACCRTGTTAGCGCGTGAAATGAGCTTTCCAAAAAGGTATAGCATGACCCGATGCGACGAATAAAACTAGAACAACCTTTTTGACAACCTAATATATACAATATATAACCTTGTATCTAGATTAGTTTTAGGAGATATGTACAACCGTTAGGTGAACAAAACTATTATACTCCCTAACCACTTATTCCGTTCTTAAGTCATTGTCATTCCAAATGTGACTGTATGAATGGATCTAAACCTCACGAAGGGTTAGATTGCCTCCAAAATAAGCTTCAGTAAACGGGAATAAATATAAGMTACAACAGCTCACAGGGCTCACAAGTTCATTCATTTGTTCCACAAATTCGCTCCCAGATTTCGATGACTCGGAGAAATATTGTATTTTTTAAAGCTTATATGTTTACTGCAAAAAAATGATCCAAACTATCCTCGTCATTCGTACTTACAACAACTTACAGAACAATTTTAGGCGCTTCTTTCAGGTAAGTAGTAAATAAAGGCTAAATCAAGGATTCATGTGACCCCTGCCGAGGAACAGGGTTGAAGAGTAAGAGGGTTGAAGTTAAACCTAGTTGCCGAATGGAAACAATACCAGCGGCAGCCAGAATCAAACCCAAAGCCAAAGTAACATGATGTGGCCTGGAATCACATTATCATCGGTGTGCTGGATAAGCGCGAACCCGAAGGAAAAATCCCCAAATCCCAATGGAATTAGCCGCAAGCTGCGCTGACTAACGTGGCACTGAAGGTGCTACTCAGCAATCTGGGTCCGCTTCCATCATGCACAGATGTCGGTTAGTAGCAGGGCCAGATCAAAATGATTGCTGGCGACGAGGATAGATCACACCATACAAAGCCGCTATAGATAGGACTGATATATCCCCAAGCTAAACTGGTAGCAGTAAACAAAAAGGCTTTAAGTCTTGGCCACAGGCAAGGGTCTAAAACCCGGTGTAGCCGGTCAAAGTCGGTAATGATAATGCAGCTCATTAGAACCTGCAATCCGAATCTTACTACAAAGGGGTGGAAGTTCGTTAAGGCATTCGAGAACCCCGTATCGGAATCTATCGTGAAGATCAAAAAGAGACACAACGCAGACCCTGTTACTGTTTACAAAGGGATCCATTGTACCACTGGCGGGAAGATAAACTACGGATTCGCGAAGGTGGAAATCACTACCGAGGACGGCAACGTTTTGAGAGAACAATAGTAGTTCACTCAACCAATTTACGGGCTGCTAAAAATACAATCGCCCGATAGACAGTTGGTCATCAATCCCGCAACTATTTACGAATGCTTATTGGGGTAAGGAATGGCTCTGTTCGACTACATTTTCTAAAACATACTTATCTGGCGGTGACCAGAAGCCTGTGAATTAGTGGTATGGTAGATTTCATCAGAGCAATATGTTTTGGGCCATAAATTTTAATGAAACAGGTGCAAGTATAAGTTGAAAGTTAGTTAGTCCCTAGTCCCATTTAATCCTTAGTCCAGATAAGTTCGACTTAACTATGGCAAAACTTTGAGTAAATTTTTAAAACAAAAATAATAATATAAGAAACACACTTCGAGTACATACATACATAAGTACAGACAAGTAAATTATAATATTCAAGCGTACTCGTGGTGTCAAATATGCATTGATCAGTCTGCATTCGAGCACCAATCAGAAACCAGTTACATATCGACGGTACAATATGTTTAACAAACTGAATTTTAAATTAAGACATGTAGCAAGAGTAGCACATGCTACGGGCCCCGCGAATGGGGGGGCGCRCGCTCCAACTGACCGTAATTAAAAAATATCAATTTAGATGGAGCGTAAAATATCCTTGCATGCTTTAAACGCGAAGCACTTAGGCTATGCTTCACTTTCCACCTTCCACCTTCCACTTCCACCTGAAAAACTAAAACTTGGTTTCGTCACGTCGAATCGTAAAAATAAGTATTCATTTTATGAACTTCTTAACTTTAATGTTCTAATGTTTAGTTATAAATATTCTAATCGATATATTTGGACTAGTATCTATACTATTAAATTTCTGCGGAATACCGCTATTGTGAATTTTTATTTATTAAATAAATAAAAATAATATAAAATAAAAAGAAAATCATTATCGAATATCTCTAGATTTTGTATGCTTCAATGCCGTCAAAAGAAAATAAGTATAATTATTAAATTTTTACAATATTTTTATTGAAAATAATTGTGTAACGATCTTGTGACCTTCCATATTATAAATTATTATTCTATATCATAAAATACAGTCATTAAAATGTTCTATCTAGTTTCTTTTTCCAAGCGGACGCTGACCTCTTAACAGGGCAAACATTTTTAGCTCACTCCAGCCTTAAGAGCAAAGTGTTTCAGAGTCTCAAGTCATGTTCTGCTATATGGACCAGTTTAAAGATTTGTTAAGTTCTTGGACATGGAAGGTCATATGCGGAACAACTCGCTCAAAGTTTACTAGATTTCTTGAGTGAGAGTGGCATTAATACGAGTATCAAAGATTGTCGTGGGCAAAGTTATTATAATGCCAGCAACATGAGTAGGACATACATACATCGGCTTACAAGTCCGAATTAAGGAAAAAATAAGTATGCAGAATACATTCCCTGTCTTGCACATTCATTAAATTTTGTTTCTAAGTGTACAGAAGCATTACTTTTCTTCGATTTCATTGAAAACCTCTAAATATTTTTTTTTAATTCTACCTATCGATGGGGTCGTCTCACCAACGCACTCAAAGATTCTACTTCAAAAATTCCGTTTTTGAAACGGTTATCGGGCACTAAGTGGTCAGCCCTTTTTAGTTTTATATGCTTTAAGGTGTGTTTTGTAGTTTTTTTAAACTTCTTCTTCTTCTTGATTGGCGTAGTCGTCGCTTACGCGATTATAGCCGAGTTAACAACCGTGCGCCAGTCGTTTCTTCTTTTCGATACSTGGCGCCAATAGATATCCCAAGCGAAGCCAGGTCCTGCGTCGAATACTTTCAGAGCTGGAGTGTTTTCGTCCATCCGGACAACATGACCTAGCCAGCATAGCCGCTGTCTTTTAATTCACTGAACTATGTCAATGGTGTCGTATATCTCGTACAGCTSATCGTTCCATCGAATGCGATATTCGCCGTGGCCAACGCGCAAAGGACCATAAATCTTTCGCAGAACTTTTCTCTCGTTTTTTTAAACTATATTTATTTATTTTCTTTTAGTTGATGTTGGTGTCAACATCATACTACTCAGATAGTTCTTGACAATATTTTGTAGGGATGAATGCTCGCCTGACCTTCAAAGAAAAAATTTCGTAGGGAGTTGTTAAAAGTACTCGATTGGCTTGAAGAATAGGAAGGGAATGGGAAGGGTGTACATGTAATAAATTTAATTCACGTCTAAGGTTTATTTGTATGCATTCCAAATATGAAACGAAGTAAAAATCAATGTTTTGATGATAAGAAAATTTGGTTGTTTTGCAGCAGATTTGGTAGTCACATAGGTAGATGCTTGACGCGATCAACAATGTTGTGTTTGATAAGCTGAGTTGATTTGCTTGTGTTTTCGGCTCTTGTATTTAATCTGACGTAATCATATTAGTTGCAGCTTTGCCATTATATCCTGATCTCCTAGATTAAATGTAGAAAACTTTACTTAATAGCTGCTTTGAAATTGAGACATTAATGCACTTTTAATTAACAGATACTCCCAAATGTCAGGCCGCATTAAATAGTGCGGACAATCGAAAACTTTCTAACTTAAGAACTTCAAGAACTCGTCCTAGCGATTTTTTTTGGCGGGGAGGGTGTTAACTTAGCTTCATTTCAATGTATGCATATATGTATGTAATAAATAAGCTGGAATGCCCGACAATTGAAATCTAAGTGTGCTCGGCCCAACTCACATAAAGGGGGAATATAGGATGCAAAGTTCTTTCGAGCGCAGTGTATGAAAAACTGAGGCCTAAAACTACCTAACTGATTAGACCTTATCAATGTGTCTCTAGACCTGGGAAATAAACTATTGCCCAGATATTCCGCGTTGACTAAATCTTGGAGAAGATCCAGCTTCGTCAATTTTAGAGCCGCCTTCGATAGTACCAAAAAACTCCCTCTATACTGTTATATCTGAATTTGGTATCCCCGCAAAGCTCATACGATTGTGTAAGGAAACGTTGACAAACAAATATGCTATCAGGTTCGGGAAAAACCCCTCCGAGCCGTTGGATACCAAACGAGGCTTTAGACAAAGAGACTCCCTATTGTGTTACTTCTTCCATCTATATGTTAGTATACCAAAATAATACTAACTACATAGTTAAATAAAAAAGGTACAATSTTCTTTAAGAGTGTACAGCTGCTAGCGGGCGCTGATGATATTGATATCATATTATATGGAAGCAAACACATAGGAAGGCCTCCAATTCGTTGGAAAGATCAGGTGGAGAAGGACCTGGCTGTACTTGGTATCTCAAATTGACGTCAAATAGCGAAAAGAAGAAACAATTTACACGCTGTTGTTAACTCGCCTATAAYCTCGTAAGCAGTGTCTACGCGAGCAAAGAAGAAGATGTATTTATAAATAATTGATTAACGCTCATATTTTATTACTTTATTATCTTCTTAGTTTTCTATTATCTCTTCTTAATAAAATGATGGCAAAAATCGTTTCTATGTGATTCAGTGGTGACATTCTACGAATTTCTTATGTCCTAGATCTTCAACTTCCCTCATTGCAGTTTCCTAAATTTTATGAAAAATCAAACATAGTTTAACATAAGTACATACTTTATGATACCAAAAGCTTAAAATTTTGTACTAACATATCTATGTATGGATATGTAATATGTGTAGTAATTCGTAATAAATAAAAATTCAATTTCGAGTTTTTGAATGATTCGCATTTTAGAGAAGTACATTTTGTATTTAGTATATGTACATAGGAATGCACACGAATATTAAATAAAGTCTACCAAACAGTTACGTTGCTTCCATCCTTTATTTGTGTATTTTTATATATAAACATATATATATGTGTATTCACATATCCGTGTTCATGGTTCTGCGAAGAACAAATATGTTTGAGCGTACACCAATCTGCAACAATAAATGAGCCCCGCCTCCACCTAATTTTACATTGGTTTCATTTAAAGCTTAAACCAATCATTGCTAAGGCGTGGCCAAATGTAAAAAAAACTCTGTGATTGGTTAGTTTTTCAAACGTTATTCCTATATGTACGTTATTAACAATCCTTTAGGGGTGAACTTATTTTAGGTGTTGTATACTTCGTTACATAAAGTGAAATAGCAAAAAAATAATTCTGTCGCCAAGAAATTTATAAGGCTATTTTACAGTGAGTTATTCATTCCGAGGAGGACTTATATTCCATAGTTCGTTAAGCACACTCAAATCAATTAATTTTCCATAGCAAATTTATGTTTAAAAATACTAAAAGAAAACCTTTGAGGATATCCTTGCATATATGTATGAGCCAAAAATAATGTCGATGGAGCAAAAGTAATAATAGTGACTATATAAAAATGGTAACCGCTTATACATAACACTGGTGTACTAAACAATAATCTCTAGGCAAAAAGTCATTGTCATATGTAATTATTTGATTCAAAATAACAATACCAACAAAAAATTATAATAATAAAGAATGGAATGTTTGGATCGTAAAATATTTGTTGAAAATTATTAACTCGTAATGTACCATTGACTCACTTAGCTACTTTACTGAATTTGGTTTTATATCCAACAAATTTGTAATGATATCAAAATTACTAATACAAATCGCTCTAGTCGTCATATACATATGTAAGTTCTATGGGAAAATACATATCACCAATGGTATTTTTAAATGTTCTTAACATCAACAAGCAAAATACTATATATCAGTTGATATATGAATTCTTTCAAAACAAAAAAAAAAAAAAAAAAAAAAAAAAAAAAAAAAAAAAAAAAAAAAAAAAAAAAAAAAAAAAAAAAAAAAAACTTATAATTCTGTTTAGCTCTTTGCGCTAGCAGCAATAGTTTTGTTTTTAGTAACATACTATATATAAATTTTTTCAGTTTTATTTGGCTACTCTCGCATCATGTTGCAAAAGAAATAAAATAGTTTAATACACCTAACGGCTGTAGGTATCACCTAAAACTAATTGAGTGTCTATCTGTCCGTTCGCAAACGATAACTTGAGTAAATTTTATACATATGTTCCTTGGCATTCAAGGATCGGTATTGCAGATGAGCGGAATCGGATCACTTCCAAGCCGATAAAATGCCATTAACCTCATAAAGAGCAATAGCAAGAGGAAATGGTTAAATGGACATATCGTCAAAACTACCTCTTCGTACGATGTGAAAATGGGTGGATTYCGAAAAAAGCCTCCACTTCCCATGTAGCAGTTATTTCGAAAACTGCTAAAAGCGCGATAAGTCACTGAATAAATGTGCCCACCATTTAGGTGAAATCCTACATTTGCGGTCAATAAAAACCACTTTTGCAGCACATCTTGAACTATATTACTGTAAATTTGAAAATAAACTCTGGGCACTGAGAAATTAATTATTTTTATTAAATAGATCAATATAAATATATTTATTTTCAAATATAGTCGTTCTTTAATTGTGTATTTGAAAAGTTGTACAAAAAATTTGCATATTGGCATTAGATGAAGAAGAGTGATCTTCTCGGCAACTAGCAACTAGAATTGGTTCCAGCCATTCATATAGTCTTCGTCTTTTATAAAAAACAGAGAATAGTGGTATTTTGGAGGGCAGAAAAGGATCAGGTCGTCCGCGGAAATAAACTGAGAGAACTGACAACTTATTTCGGCGGATAAGTTTAAGCGACCGCTATAACTGTGCACTTTCTATAAAAACGGAGATAGAAATGTGGTTTTATATGGAAGGCGCCCTGCCAAAAAATCACTATTAAAAAAAATATATATATAAGTTACGTGCACCGTTCAGCTAGTGAGAAGATCAAGAATTATTTTGTAGTAAAGAAAATTGCTACTACATTATCAAAAAGAAATTATTTCGAACCATTTTTTGGGACCACTACACCTTGTTGATGGGATAATGAATGCCATCAAATATGCGAAAGAGGTTAACTATTGTTCAGTAGTCCGTCACCGTCATGCCATCGAGCAAAATGGCTAAGTGTAGTTTGAAAACAAATAGTGTAAAAAACTTTTGCAGAATATTGGTATATGTGATTCTATTCAGCTCGAATTTTCAGTTGAAGTATGCAAATACATTTAACGATATAACTTTTGGATTGGTCTGGGAACTCGCCCGATTTAAACTCGGTAGCAGTTAAGGCACGTTATGATGAGTGAAGTTGCTAAACAGAAGCCAACAAATTAAAGTCAGCTGATAAAGATTTTAGAACTAGTTGAGGTCTTGTAAAATTCAGTCACTCATTGATAAACGACTCGTTATTGTAAAGTCTATATTTCTACCGCTAGTGGTGAAAATGATTTAGTCAGTTTAAATAAACTTCACATTGTTTTCTGTTTTTATTGACAGCATGTGTATATATCGGGAACTACCTTACCAATTTCAACCAATCTTCGTGTATGAGGTACTCCAAATATTCCTATTAGATATTGGGAAAATTTGCCGAAATGGGGTGAGAACCACGCCTACTTATAACAATCATCTAAATCCATCTAATTCTATCTGTTTACAGTATAATAATCAAATATTAATAAAGTTATCAGAATAAAAATGTCACAAATAGAGTCCTCAAGTTATACTACGGATTATAACTTTACGCAAGATACGTGGACCTCATTACATATGACATATGGAATATATAGGTTAATCTGCAAAGACTATTATTGAAAATTGGGAGACTGTTAAACAAAAATGCAAAAAATTTTGCAGTTAACTTAGGACAGATAAGGAWTACTTGAATAATTTGACTTCGATGGCCTTTACATCCACAAACCATTTACTTCGCATAGTTATGGATATTCCACTATTGAATCCAGAAGGCGCTTGCTGGTTGTTGCGATGTTTGCCAGTTACGACTCATCACAATGTTCTCCGCAATTGGTTTCGCGAATAACTTAAAACCACTTCAGCTACCAAACAAAAAATTGTTATAGGTGGGTGGCCTCTCCTCTTCATAGTCAAAGGTGATATAAGCTAATGGCCGAGAGATAACAATAATTTCCGCTTCCAATAAAACTGCGCACAAAAAAGCTCATCACTAGGACGGCTAGTTGTCAAAATTTGTTTAACTTTCTGTTTTACTGACCAAAGTTTGAGCCATCTAAACAACTTCTTCATATGGGATTGGAAAATCACAGTCGCATTCAGTTCTCTTTGGATAACCTTAAAGTAAAGAACATAAAATCTGATGAGTCCAAGAGGAGCAGGAAGTAGTTCACGACTTCCGGTCTTTGACCAAGAATCCTATGGATAGCCAAAGAACATGTCTGTGAAGGCGAGCTAAAGTGAGAAGGCGAAACATCCCCTCCGCAGGGTTGTACGCTGGGTTTGGGGCCCTCCACGTAAAAAACACTCCCAATGAAAAATAACAACAAGTCTCGGATGAAAGACCCCTTTTTGTTTACGACCATGGCAAACGAAATAAGGACTACGATTTGAGGACATGCACCTGGAATGTCCGGTCTTTGAAGAAGGGAAGGTGCCGCTGCCCAGCTGGTTGATGTCCTGGTTGGAGTGAAGGCAGACATCACCGCTGTTCAAGAAATGCGATGGACGGGAAAAAGAACTCAGACGAATAAGTCCTTGTGGCATTTACTACAGAGGCCATATAAAGGAGCGCAAATTTGGTGTGGGATTTGTGGTGGGAGAGAGACTCCATCGCCGAGTACTGTCATTCACCCCGGTTCATAAATGTCGGGCCATAATCCGTATTAAAACGAAGATGCCTTCTATGAGCGTTTTGATTGCACCTGAAAGCGATGTGGTTTGGGAAGGCCAGTTCTTKTACAAGCTGTATTTTTTACGCTTTCCATTTAAGGGAGAGTTCTGAGTTGGGATTAGGTTAGGTTTAGCGGATGAAAGTTCCGCACTCCGCACTTCGGCTTTTGATGATTCCCCTACTATAAAAAAATAAAAATAAAAATAAAACCTTTCAATTTAAGATCTCGACGCAAAATGCGCCAAGCCTTCATGTACACTCAGAGCTACGGCTGCGACGTTTCATTCACTGCTCGAGTACTATCCGGTAATGAATGTTGWCTCTCAAGATGGGTAATGGTGTTGCAAATATTACACTCAGTAGACCGGCAATGTTGACCATAGCTTGAGCGAAACGCGAGTTGCATCATCAGATGATTCCACTACTCCCAGGCTACCTCAGCCCAATGTAAGAAAACGTATTTTTTAAAGATAATAAAATAATAATATTATAAATATGTGGATTTTGCAATTATAAATACATATATGCAAAAAATGCAAAATACACACATTTGCATACATATACATATATAAACGTTCATGGTGTCGTACTGCATAACAATATACACACAACTCTTTTTTTACATCCTCCTCCCGCCCAACCGACGCGATGGGCGCAATCCGCAAATGAGCGGAATTAGCCGAGTCATAAAAGGCAAGCAAGTTTTAAATGCTGCGATCTTAAGCTGCTCAGCTACAGAAACAAAAATTTTAACAGCCAAAATTATGAATTGGATTAAACTTTATAATTTTTAAAAATTACTTGTTAAGAGTAGATAAAATAATTTTTTTTAATGTTAAAGAGTGAGTCTGTTAGATTATATGTGCTGGAATGTGAATTTACGTCATGGCATATACGACGAAATGGCTCGTATAACTCAATATTTATTCTAGAAAATTTTAAAAGTAATGGTCTAAACTGCCTGGCAGAGCGAGAGGGAACGTTAAAATTAATATCAAATAAGAGAGTTGGGCTACAGACTGACCCATTCATGACTTTTACAAGAAATATTATACCAAGCATCTCCCTACGGACAGCGAGAGTCGTGAGATTTATAAGGCGGAGATTTTTAAACGGTTAGTGTAGGGGGAAGATTTAAACTGGAATCCCAATGCAAATGATTTAAGGCAAAACGTAAAAATTGCTTTTCAACGGACGCTAAGTTATCTGAATGGACTTGGTAAATAGGGTTCCAAACCACAGAAGCATATTCTAATATAGGCCTCACAAACGATGTAAAAAGAATTTTTGTGGTAAGCAGATCTCTAAATTCTTTAGACCTACGTTTAACAAAATTTAGAGTGCCATTAGCCTTAAAAACCATGGAAGATGTGTGAAGATTAAAATTAAATTTGGGGTACATAGTTACTCTCAGATCAACAAAACTGCATACTTGCTCCAACCTAAAGTTTTGTATTRYRTATGAAGTAGGGTCTACAGCTCTACGTGAAAAGCTCATCGTTTTGCATTTTTTAAGGTTCAAWGGCATGTCATTTCAATAACAAAAAGAAACTAGGTTAATTTAAGTCTGTTTCCAACTGACATCTTTCACTATTTGAGGTGAATGATTTAAAAAGTTTTACATCGTCAGCATATAGTAAAACGTTTGAAAACTTAACTCATTAATAAATAACAAGAACAGAATTGGACCAAGATGGCTACCTTGAGGAACACCTGAAGGAACATTGATTATGTCGGAAAGAGTATCGCTAAATATGACTTGTTGAATTTTATTACTAAGATAAGAAGCAACCCATTTTAGAAATATTGGTTGAAAACCAAGAAGATCAAGTTTATTCGAAAGAATTGAGGGGTTTACTTTATCAAAAGCGTTACTAAAATCTGTGTATACAACATCAGTATTCTTATTCTCCCTAAAGCTATTTAATACATGTGAYACAAATTCAAGCAAATTAGTTATTGTGGATTTCCCTTTACGAAAACCGTGCTGAGAACAAGAAATTAGTGGAGAGATCCGGAAGGTTATGTTGTCTGTTATAATTGCTTCAAAAAGTTTAGGTATTGCAGACAACTTTGCTATTCCCCTATAGTTTTCAATAGATGACCTAAATCCACTCTTATGCAAAGGAATTGTAAATGACTTTTTCCATATGGATGGAAATAAGCCTTGCATAAGAGATGAATTAAATAGTTTTGTTAGGGGTTGGTCTATACATTTGGCACATTTCTTAAGAAAGCACGAGGGAATCATATCTGGGCCGTAATTGTATGATTGTTCTAATATATTTAACTGATATAAGACGTCTCCTTCGGAAATGGTAGGTGCATTAATGAAAGAAATCGGACATAGCTTGTGCTGATTCGGAACATTTTTTGGATATTTTTGAGAGTAATTGGACTTAAAGAATTCAGCGAATATTGTGATTGTCACTGGACATACTAGACTTATATTTCATAGGACATACTAGACTTATATTTCATAGCAGACGGAAAATTAGAAATCCTGCGTTTGGAGTTGACGACACCATAGAACAATTTTGGATTACGTATAATAATATTTTTTACTTTAGAGTTACTTACTTTTTCGAAAGGTGTCGACGCGACGCAGTGTGTAAAACGAATGTTTTCGGCTTTCCCTTTCTCCCATCCTTTTTGTTGAGTGGGTTGAATAATGTAGAAGTAAACTGAGTTGTGTTGAGTGGTGTCATTAGTTGTGGTGAATTGCCCTGTTGTATTAGGACGCGCCTGTTTTACCGGGTAGAGGGGGAGGATGCGTAACTCATTTAAACACTTTCGAAAACCATAAATTAGAACTAATTTTTTGAGTAACAACGCACTTCGGAACATATTCTTCAAATAAGTTTAAAATAGTTTCATTAAGGTGGGAAGCACTAAATTCAATATTGCCACAGTAATCTGGCCAAGTTACTTTAGAAAGTTCGTAATTAATCTTCTTAAAATTTGCTTTCTCAAAGTTGAATCGAAAACAAAGGTCTTGTGTATTATTAGGAGCAAAGTTGSCTATGGTTACGATGTTAATTGGCCGAACCAAAGGATCACATCGGACAACAGAGAACATTGAAGCGTTATCAACATAAACTTACTAAACCCGTTTGAAATTAAGTTAATTTTCTTAGAACCCAACTCGACTTCTTCAGATGGAATCGAAATTAAACCGCAAATAAGAAACCTCCTCCTTTTCTGTTCAGCCGGTCATATCTGAAGAATTCGAATTCGCTGTTAAATATTTCATTCTCAAAAATGTGGTGCTTTAGCCAAGATTCTGTGAAAGCAATGAGTTAAATTTACAATGAATTCTATTTAAATACAAATCAGTAAGTTTTGTATTAAGCCCTCTAACATATTGATAATAAATAACCAGCGAATTATTGTTAATTAGTTATTTGTATCCACGGGATTTCTTGGCAATTTAGTGATAACTACAGGGGGCTTATCACGTTTGTGCTCGAATTCGCGCACAGACCTCAGATGGCCAGAATGAGTTGTCAAGTATCAATTGAGAATTGTCAGCGGATACGTCGATCTTAAACGACGAAATATCCCTGTTGTATTTGAAATTAAATTTACGAATGTCTGTATCTACCGTTCTAAATTTCGACGAGATATAACTTTTTATACGGACGTTAACGTTTAGATGAAGGTTTTGGCTTCTCTTCTTGGACATTTTGGCATTGAAATGATTGGAACAACGTTTTATAATGCCTAAATGTTTCAGTAAGGGTTTCACGCTCACGACCAATCTCATTGAAACCATTGCACGCCTGCTTAAAAACTTTAAACAATTCAATTTCTGTCGGTCTGCATTTTAAGCAAGACCAGCGCAAGCCCTTACCGTCAAGAATAGAATCCAATATTCTTCCTGCCAGTCTAGCACATTTAAGATAGGCAAGCCAAAAAATGTTAAATAATAAAAGTAAAAAGAGCAATGACAAAAATATTTATAACAAATAAATGCAATGTAAGTTATCAAAGGGAACAACCAATGTAGCGAGCAGTTTGAGATGCACTGTGATACACGAAAAGTAAGAAACTAGCAAACAGCTGTGGACAAAGATGGAAACGAATAAAAACAAGAAAGAAATTTAAGTAAGCAATATAAATTAACACTAACAATTGCACTATTTAAAATGTAACACAAAAACAAATTGAAAATGACTCGGCGGAATAAATTAAAATTAGCCAACATACAATTAAAGTAAATTTCAATTGCTTTAATAGAGCAATATAACAGTGATACTTATCCTAACGGATCACTTAATTTAGATAATTTCACCTCAAAGTTTTAAATAATTTATAAATTAAACAAATTTCTAAAAGCACGAAAGTACAGTTGTACACGAGAAGAGTTGCCAGATTAATTATGAAAAAAACCGTGTAAAAAAAGAGGCGTTTCCTATAGTAAAGTTCCATGTCATCTGTAAATCGTGTAATATGAAATGAAGAGCTATAACTATAACTGAACCCGTGTAAAAAATGTTGAAAACTATAAAATTTCATATATTCATACAAATTGTTTTATTTGTGAAAAATTGGTAGATTAAACAAAAACAAAAGAAATATGTTAATCCAGAATTAAGAACAGAAAAATTAGAATAGAAATAAGGAAAACATATTTACATAGCTACATAATTATTTGTCCCTACTTCATAACAAGCGTAATTGGTTGCGACGAACTGGACTATAGACAGTGATTTTGAAACCGCACTAGATTGAAAACTTACAAAAAAAAAATTTTTTTTTCAACCGTTTAACTTCAAGTCCTTCTAAAAAGAAGCCGTGAAATTGGAAAAAATAAAACTATTAATTAAAACAAAAAAATACTTAAAAACAATTAAAACCAAAAACTAAACAATTCTTTTTCAGCAAATAAAAATATGAAAAAAATAAAATAATAAAAACACTGAATTAATTCAAGAGTAAGCAAGAAATTTTCGTTAAAAAGAGGAAAAAGAGGAAAGAAAAACGACACAAAAAGCAAGATTTAAATCCGTAAATAAAAGTAATAGCAAGTAAAATCAGCAGCAAAGGCAATAACAAAACAGCTACAGTAGTAGCTCATACATAAAATAGGCTTAGTATTGAAATATTAATCCTTGAAATAATTTAACTACAATAAAATATAAACATACATGCTTACATGCGTAAACTAATTCACCTTAAATTCGTTATACAAAACATTTTGCCGAAATGCTATTATTTTTTAACTTGTGATCAGAAAAAAAAACAAAAAAATTTTTTTATTGATCTTAGATTAAGATTAAATAAAAAAAAAAGAACACAGCAAGTACGACAAATAATGGAAGAGATAATAGAACTACTACATCGATGCTTAGTATCTTTATCGCAGAAAACTACACAAAATGCAGCAAATAATCAATTCTAAATTAGGCAAATAATCGAAAAGAATAGCATTATTCATTGAAGCAATTGACTATGTAGGACCGGAAGGAATATTTTTCAGGCTGATCTATGATTTAAAAATCGGCTGTTTAGCAACAAAATTTTTACAAACAAACGCGCCTCAAGATTGGGTAAGTTGTAAGCTAAGCATTACAGACTCATAAAAGATCAAAAGACGATCGCGAAAGAAATTTCGCTACTTAGGGTAAACAGTATAGCTCAATTAAGTAAAAAAGTAAGGGAAATTGTGACAATTGTTGTGACCTATGTACGAAGTTTAAAGAAATTTAGAATAGAAAAATTAGCAGAAAAGACAAGTTATTGACAGAAATTTCGAATGAAATTTTTAAATTTACAGGATTAGATGAATGTAATCTAAGTCCTCATCTAAAACTAGGGAGAAACAACTTTCAAGTTCGCACCACAAAAAATTGTGTTAAAAATAAAAATTCTCATTCGGGACAAAACGAACATAGAAATGTTACTTAGTTTCTGGGTAATATCGTCCACAATTAAATCAAAGTTTTTCAGGACGATATTGATTTAGTTTTCAAAAATGTAAAAACAATTGATGTCAAAAATATGACAATAATTTTCAAAACTGGTGCGAATCGATACAGGAGAAAGTTTRTTCATTGGATATAAGCGAAGTAAAGAACATTTATCATTTAAAATCTAATGAGAAAAGAGAAATGGAAAAATTGTTAAAAACTTTTAATAAACTTATTTACAAGAAGGGGATATACTCACAAGTACAAAAGCAGTGGTCGACGAAATAAGAACAGTAACGGATCAGTAAAAAAATCCATGAATATATAGATTACCTGTAAAAATTGAAGAGGAATTAAGACGACAAATTTGTGAATTAATATCAAATATCGAAGAAATCTTGGATAAAATGAGCGAAGCACAGTACTCTAACATAATACATTTAGCAAACGGTTACCACCAGATTTTAATGACTGAAAGGGACATCGAGAAAACAGCTTTTGTTACTTTGGCAGGACTATATGGGTATGTCCGAATGCCTTTCGGGTTAAAAACTGCCCCAACTATAGTTCAAAGATTTGTGAATGACATATTGAGAGAATATAAAATTAAAATACCTATGTATCTTAAATTTAGACGGCATAATAATATTTTCAATTCTTTAGATGATCACCTAAGGCCATTGACAAAACATTTTTTTTTAATTACAAGAAAATAAAATAAACATAAGTAAATGCAGTTTTCTTCAAAAAGAAACTAAAGTTTTAGGACACATATTAACGAAAGAAGGCATTAAGCCTAATCGAGACAAAATTTTTGCTATTCAAAAATAAAAAATATTCAAAAATAGCTTATCCCATGACAAAATATTTGAAGAAAGCCCTTAAATAAATGAGCACTTCCCCATTAAGGAAGAAGTTGTAAAACAATACACGCTTTAAATTAGAATATATTTTCATACACCCCAAAAGGTCAAATGCAAAGACTCCAAGGAAGAAAAATAACGGAAATTAACCCAATGGATGAAGAAGAAGAGAACAAGGAAACAATGAAAAGATTCATTACAGGAAACGGAATAGTGGAAATATTTTCCGAAGTATCAGAAGCGGATAGCCATATAATTTTCAGAAATTATTCTTTTAATTTACTAGTGTTGAAACCGCTTACGCGATTATAGCCGAGCTAACAACAGCGAGCCAATCGTTTCTTCTTTTCGTTACGTGTCRCCAATGGGATATTCCAACCGAAGCCAGGTCCTTCTCCACCCAGTCTTTTCTCTTCCTCTGCTTCACCCAGCGGGTACTGACACGAATACTTTCAGATCTGGAKTGTTTTCGTCCATTCAGACAACATGACCTAGYCAGCGTAGTTGCTGTATTTTAATTCGCTGAACTATGTCAATGTCGTCGTTCATCTCATACAGTTCAGCTCCATCGAATGCGATAGTCGCCGTGGCCAACACGCAAAGGACCATATATAGAAGGACGGGTATTATGAGTGACTTATAGAGTTTAGTTTTCGTTCGTTGAGAGAGAATTTTACTTCTCGTCCGTAGTAGCACCCTTTGGCAAAAGTTATTCTGCGTTGGATTTCCAGGCTGGCATTGCTGGTGGTACTTATGCTAGTTCAAGATAGACGAAGTGACGTGAGAGCCAAGTCGCGAGTGCGACGACTGTTTGTTTGATAAAAGGAGATATTATCGGAGAGGTCCTTTCCGATCTTGACTGAGCTTTTGGTGTTGCTCAACGACACTTTAACAACCGTAGTAGTTATGCGGAGATACCAAATTCAGACGTCGCGTCATAATGTTGTCGAAGGCAGCTTTGAAATCGAAGAAAAGATATTGTGCGTCTTCTCCTTTCGCAGGACTTTTCTAAAACTGTGCGCATGGTGAATATTTGGGCACCTTATCAGTTCTTCTTCGCCGTGTTTGAATAGCTTGGTCGGCACTCCATCGGACCCCGTCACTTTGTAGTTCTTCAGGACGAAAAGTGCTATTCGAACTTTTTCATGGTCGGGCAATGGAACGCCTGCTTCATCGTAATCGATTGGAGAATAGGGTTCACCTTCTTCTGGCGCAGTACTTTCACTGCCATTCAGCCAGCTGGGGAACCCTCCATAACTTTAGTATGCATCGATAACTGGATCATCTTTGGAGGTTCTACAAGAGTATGCTCCGGTCTTGAAACCGCCGCATTTTTTCGTAGAATTTTTTTAACTCTCGGTATCGAACCCATTCCACACGTGTTGTGGTCGATCATAACGTTGCGAGGTAGGCAGCCTGTTTTCTCCCGCTGCAACACGGCACTCCTCGTCGTACCAGCTGTTATTTTGCACTTCCCGTAAACCAATGGTTTCGGTTGCAGCTGCACGTAAGGAGTTTGAAATGCCGTCCCACCATTTCCTTATACCGAGTTGTTGACGGGTGCTCTCAGAGAGCAGGAGTGCAAGAGTAGCAAATCGTTCGGCTGTCTGTTGTGATTGCAGCATGTCGGCGTCGAACCTTCCTTGTGTTTGATGGTTTGATGGCGTGCGTTTTTTGCTGCACAGAAGCGAGTGCGAATCTTGGCTGCAACAAGATAGTGGTCCTAATCGATGTTACAACCTATTAGCGCACGAACATCTAAAACACTACAGACGAGTCTTCCGTTTATCAAAACATGATCGATATGGTTGGTGGTTTTTCGATCCAGAGACAGCAAGATACATCAAGCATCTTCTTATGCTGGAATCTTGTATTACAGATAACCATATTTCGGGCCCCGTGGAAGTCGATCAGCCTCAACCCATTTGGGGATGTTTCCACGTGGAGGCTGAATATACCGACCGTAGTCCCAAAGATACCTTCTTTGCCCACCCTGGCATTCGCCAAGTCGCCAAGAATAATTTTGACATCGTGGCGGGGGCAGTTCTCATAAGTGCTTTCCAAGCACTCATAAAAGGCATCTTTGGTCACATCGACCTTCTCTTCCGTCGGGCGGGGGCGCAAATCAGCGATATATTGAAGAACCTCGCTTTGATGCGGATTGTGGCTAGACGTTCATTCACCGGAGTGAATGATAGTACTCGGCAACGGAGTCTCTCTTCCACCACGAAWCCCACACCATACTTGTGCTTTTTTATATGGCCACTGTGGTAATTGCGACAAGGACCTACTCGTCTCTTGTCCCGTCGATTGAATTTCTTGGTCGGCGGTGATGTCAGCCTTTATTTTCACGAGAACATCAACCAGCTGGGCAGCGGCAYCTTCCCAATTAAGGGACCGGACATTCGAGGTGCATGCCCCCATTCGTAGACCTTATTTCGTTTTCCATGGTCGTCATCAAAAGGGGCGTCTCTCATCCGCGGCTGTTGGCAATTTTTCATTGGTAGTGTTTTTTACGTGGCGGGTCCCAAACCCAGCGCACAACCCTACGTAGGGGATATTTCGCCTTCTCACTTTAGCTGGCCTTCAAACGGAATAGATACTTGGTCAAAGACCGGAAGTTGTGAGCTGCTTGAATCATATGTTCTTAATTATTTCTTCTAAAAATCTCACATCAAAGGTATGATGTATGTAGAATTTTGTCCGACACTGTATATTTATAACTAGCTGAACTGCAAACGTTGCTGTGCCAAATAAATTGTTTGTCAAGGGCACAACAAGTCTTTCTGCAAATGCACAACAAGTCATAACGCATGTCATAAAACTTACGCAAACACAATCCTCAAGGGTATATATTCGGTTGGTTTTAACTTTAAGAGACTATATGAATTCTCTATACGTATACATAAATATGTGGGATTTAATATAATTAGAATAAAGGGCTGAAAAAAGTTAAGCTATATTTTACTTAAGCTACTAAATWATTCCTTGATTCTTCTTCTTTATTTTCGAAGACCCGGTAACGCGATTTTAGCCGAGTTATCAACACTGCGCCAGTCGTTATTCTTTTCGCAATATAAAGCCAATTGGAAATTCTGAGCGAAGTCAGGTCCTTCTTCACCTAGTTTTTCCAACGGAGTAGAGCTCTTCATCTCACTCTGCTAACCCGTTTGTTATTGCTTCGAATATTTTAACAGCTGATGTGTTTTCGTCCAAACGTACGACATAACCTAGCAAGCGCAACCGCTGTCTCTTAATCCGCTCAACGATGTGAATTGTGTCTTATAGTATATCTCATTCAGCTCATCGTGAAATCGAATTCAATGTTCATCGAGGCCAATAGAAACGGGGCATAAATCGGGGCAGAACCTTTCTCTCAAAAACTCGTAACGTCAACTCATCAGATGTTGTCATCGTCTACGTCTTTCCCCCATAGAGCAAGACTTGAATAATAAGTGACTTATAGGGTTTGTTTGGCGAGAGAGGACTTTACTTCTCAATTGAAGTAAGTACCATCTGTTGGCAAGAGTTATTCTGCGAAGGATTTCGAGGCTGACATTGTTGTTATTGTTAATGCTGGTTCCAAGATAGACGAAGTTATCTATGACTTCAAAGTAATGACTGTCAACAGTGACGTGGGAGCCTAGTCGCAAGTGCGACGTCTGTTTATTTGATGACAGGAGATATTTCGCCTTGCCCTCGTGCCCTGCAGACCCATTTGCTTAGCTTCCTTATCCGTTTTGGAGAAAACAGGACCAACGGCGCAGGTGTTGAGGCCAATGATATCAATATCAGCGGTGCTGTGTGTCGATTCTCTTTGCACGGGTCTTTTCCTGGATTTGGCGCATGGTGAGAATTTTGTCGTTAGTACACATTTTAGGCTTAAAACCATACTGATAAGGTCCAACCAGTTTATTGACGGTGAGCTTTAATCTTTCATACAATACGCTTAATACAACCAATTCTTCGCCGTCCTGTTTGAATAGCTTGGGCGACAATACATTGGCCTGCCGCATTGTTATTCTTCACAAGGGTAACTGCTATTCGGACTTCTGCATGATTGGGCCGTGGAGCGATTAGGGAATCGCCTTCTCCTGGCATTATGCTTTCACTAGTATTCAGCAGGCTGGGCATCGGTTATTAGATCATCTCTGGGGGTTCCTCAAGAGTATGCTTTGATCTTGAAACTTTCTGTTACTCGCCGCATATTGTCGGCCAACATGTCAAGCTCTTCATACTCACTAGTTTCAGTCTCTCTCTTTTTCTTTCTGCAAATGCGTCTATCTCCCCTCTTCAACTCTCGGTATCTATTCCATCCTGCGCGTATTGTGGTCGATCTGAAAGTTCTTTCAAAATAGTTTTCACTGATCCGACATTACAACTATGCCAGTAAGATCTTTGACTGTAAATTGTCGATTCTCATCCCAGTCCATTTACAACAAAGTCTTACTAGTTTTTGCCCACAGTTATTTTTAATTATATTTGCTATAAAAATATGTATATCCTACAAAACGTAAAAAACAACGTTTTCTAACTCAGATAGTAAAAGTTGTTTATGTATATGTATGTATGAAAAATGCGTTTGTTGCTTCTTGGGCTAACGAATTGTTGAAAAATATATTTTCTTTAGAAAATTTACTCTAATTTGATTGATTTCGGTAAGTTGCAAGAACAAGTGAATACAATTAAAAATAACAAAATCCACATCCCTGTATTGTAGATGTATAATTCTAAGCAATTTTTTATTTTTTTTTTTTTTTGTTTGTTTGGTACAGTTGTTTAATATAATTAATGTACGAAATTTTTGGTGTATAAATTAAAAGGCTACAATAATTTTGTGGTTGGCTATATGTCASGGGCTTAGTAATTAGTTGTCTAAATATTCGAAAAAAGAAGCTAACTTTTTTTTATTTTTTACTTTTTTTTTTGTTTTTTGAATAAGTCTTTGCCATGTGCGAAGAGTAAATACAAATTCTCAAGAATTATTTCTTATCTGAAAAATCGTTTTAAATTTTGACTTAAATTTAAACTGAATTACCAGTGCAGAAAAGAATAAATAATATCATATATTATATAAGGTATTTGAACTAAGTCCGATCACTTTACCACTTTTTATAAAGCATTGAATAAAGAGCAAAAAGGCAGGAATATATTTGCCAAAATAATATATAGTACATGGTAAGTTAGAGCTTCGACGACGTTATTCGAGCTTTTACTGTAAACAGATCGTTGCCAATTGTGAGATGAGACGTTTGACGGACTTCACAGCCATTGTTTTATAATTCGACGAAGTCGTAACGTTCGAAGTCTGTCGACTAACTAATTTCTCATACAGTGATTGCAGTTTCCAAYARTTCTATGGAAAAACTTCCCGATATTAATCAGCCATACGCGTTCAAATAATCTTAACAAAYACTTTTATCCCAGCGTGGTGATTTCTACAAGAACCCTAATTATGTGATAAGGAAGTGCGAAGTTTGAGTAAAAAGTTATTAATCTAGCCGATCGAGTATATGTTATTAAGCACGTCTGCTTTCCTTATATGCAATTCTGAAAAAAAGGTTTTTTCATATTTTGTTTGTTCATATCTTTCAAATAATTTTTGAGTTGCGGTCTTTAAATGGCAGCCACTCACTTCAAACAGCTTAATCTTTGAATGTATCTTTGTCAAAACAGCATTTCCGGCATTTGTTGAAGTGATGACTCGATAAATGATCGGATCATCATTCAAAGTAGTGGTACAATTCAACTTCTTTTTAAACGCTACTACTTCGTGGTTGTACGTATTTCTAGTTTAATTATTTGGAGATCTTTATTCAAAAAATATTTCTTTTTTCACTGAGCATTCTTAGGCTCCTTAATAGCTTCCAATGTTTAGCTTCTGTTTAGAGTTAGTAACAAATGTTCAATTAGGGGTCTTCTAAGAAAAACTCTGGATTGGCAAACCATATTGAAATATTCAGACCTTTCATGTTGATCCGTAGGATTTTATTTTTTGGGACATGTTTATGATTATTGTCAGTAAATTTTTTAACTTCGGAGACTATACTTACAATAAAAGGTTTGAAATGTGGATGGACGTTTTTCAATCAAATCAAAYATTAAGTACAGATTATAATGAAARTGMAAAAAAAACGCCAACTTCGGTAGCACCGACCGCATGTGGATTTGTAATAGCTACCATGGGTATGTAGAAATTAATATGTAACCGGCCGGTGTGCTTCCAAAGGTAAATTTTTTGCTAGTTTTTTCTAGTCAAGTTTTTTGGAAGTGACAAGAAAAAAACAGCAAATTTTATAAAGTTCTTTAACTTCACATTATTGCCATGCTAAATTTCAACGATCAGTTTGCATAGTCGCTATATGCTATAGCCGTCCGATCTGAACATTTTGTGCGGGCAACAAGCCATGCTAAATTTCGGGAAGATATGTTATCAAGTGAAAAGGTTTGACACGCAAAATCTAAATTTTGTTTGGTCAGTTTTTATGGCAGATTCTGGCAAATGAGCAGTMTCTTTATGTCTCATAAACTGAGGGAATAATTCGAGCATATCGATCTTTTGTGTGTTAAAAGCTTTGTGGCAAACTTAATATTCCCTATTCAGTGTATAATGATTCGGGTAATGAAAATGCTTTTATAATCGATTTCATGAAATTTCTAATTTTTAAAATGATTTGTCACATTTCCATAAGCATTATTATTTGTGTGGATATAAATAAGTAAAACGATTGTTAGATAAAGTAATTATTAACGCTTATAATCAGTATAAAACAATAGGTCAAATCTTTGAGTTAGTATAAACACCCCGAACCTCAATTACTAAATAGTATAATAAATTGTTTGAAAAACAACTCAGATTTCGTAACAACTGAAAACTGGGAGATCGTCTGCATCCCCAGAATGGGAAAGAAAAAATTAGCTCTTGTTTAACACTGCCAACATCCTGAAAACTGCAGCTCAGTGCCGGATATTAATACCATCAAACATTTGTGGGTGTATGAATAGATGCMTTTTAGAATTATGGATAAAAATTAGTTTAGATGTTATGAAGATACTGTTGAATTCAACGCACAAACCCTTAAAAGAAGTTTATCAAAACAAGTAAGAACCGAACATTTCATAATCTTGCAACTTTAAAAGTTTCAAGCCTAGGAAGTACGGAAGCCTTATGCACGGCTTGTTATTTATATGGGATCTAAGCCGATTTTTCACCCGCTTYTTGCATTCTAAGAATATAGAATGGAGTCATGTATAGAAGTTCACGAAATTGAAGAAAGTTGTCTGAGTGCCATTCACCTAGGAGTAGGCTAGGCATCGGTTACTAGATCATCTCTGGGGGTTCCTCAAGAGTATGCTTTGATCTTCTAACTTTCTGTTAGTCACCGCATATTTTTATAGAATTTTCGAGAATTACCCTTGTCGGCCAACATGTCACGCTCTTCATACTCACTAGTTTCAGTCTCTTTCTTTTTCTTTCTGCAAATGCGTCTATCTTCCCTCTTCAACTCTCGGTATCTATTCCATCCTGCGCGTGTTGTGGTCGATCGGAAAGTTCTTTTAAAATAGTTTTCACTGATCCGATATTCCAACTATGCCAGTAAAATCTTTGACTGTTAATTGTCGATTCTCATCCCAGTCCATTTACACCAAAGTCTTACTAGTTTTTGCCCACAGTTAATTTTAATTATATTTGCTATAAAAATATGTATATCCTACAAAACGTAAAAACGTTTTTTCTTTTAGAAAATTTACTCTAATTTGATTGATTTCGGTAAGTTGCAAGAACAAGTGGGTACAATTCAAAATAACAAAATCCACATCCCTGTATTGTAGATGTATAATTCCAAGCGATTCTTTTTKTTTTTTTTTTTTTTGGTACAGTTGTTTAATATAATTAATGTCCGAAATTTTTGGTGTATAAATTAAAAGGCTACAATAATTTTTTGGTTGGCTGTATGTCATGGGCTTAGTAATTAGTTGTCTAACTATTCGAAAAAAAAGTTAACTTCTTTTCTAAAATAATACAAACTTTTAAGTAATTTTACGTTTTGCTTTTTTTTTTCGAATAAGTCTTTGACATTTGCGAAGAGTAAATACAAATTCTCAAGAATTATTTCTTATCTGAAAAATCGTTTTAAATTTTCACTTAAATTTAAACTGAATTACCAGTGCAGAAAAGAATAAAGTGAGGAAAGTTCTCTGATCGCCGTTCACTTGGAAGTGGCCAGAAACGATTCTTTTACTTATGACTCAAGCAGCACACGACTTCCGGTCTTTGAGCAAGTATCCTCTGGGTAGCCTAAGAACATCCGTTTGAGTGCGAGCTAAAGTGAGAAGGCGAAATATCCCCTACGTAGGGTTGTGCGTTGGGCTTGGGACCCGCCACGTAAAAAAACACCCTCAATGAAAAATTCACAACAGCCTCGGATGAGAGACC
>NW_017536875.1:2749-10170 GCF_001853355.1 Bactrocera latifrons | reverse complement strand
ACGCTGGCTAGGTCATGTTGTCCGAATGGACGGAAACACTCCAGCTCTGAAAGTATTCGGCGCTGTACTCGACCGAGCAGAGGAAGAGGAAGACCTCCACTCCGTAGGAAGGACCAACGGAGGAAGGAAGGTGGAGAAGGACCTGGCTACGTTTGGAATATCCAATTGGCGCCACGTAGCGAAAAGAAAAAACGACTGGCGCCCTGTTGTTAACTCGGCTATAATCGCGTAAGCGGTGTCTACGCCAAGAAGAAGAGTATATAGTACAGGGTAAGTTAGGGCTTCGACGACGTTATTCGAGCTTTTACTGTAAACAGATCGTTGCCAATTGTGAGATGAGACGTTTGACGRACTTCGCAGCCACTTGTTTTATGATTCGACGAAGTCGTAACGTTCRAAGTCTTTCGACTAACTAATTTCTCATACAGTGATTGCAGTTTCCAACAGTTCTATGGAAAAACTTTCCGATATACGCGCCATACGCGTTCAAATAATCTTAACAAACACTTTGGTGATTTCTACAAGAACTGTAGTTACGTGATAAGGAAGAGCGAAGTTTGAGTAGAAAGTTATTAGTCTAGCCGATCATGTATATGTTATGAGACACGTCCGCTTTCCTTATATGCAATCCTGAAAAAAACGTTTTTTTTCATATTTTGTTTGTTCATATCCTTAAAATAAGTTTTGAGTTACGGTCTTTAAATGGTAGCCACTCATTTCAAAGAGCTTAATCTTTGAATGTATCTTTGACAAAACAGCATTTCTGATATTTGCTGAAGTGATGACTCGATAAATGATCAGATCATCATTTAAAGCAGAGCTACAATTCAACTTATTTTTAAACGCTACTACTTCGTGGTTGTACGTATTTCTAGTTTAACGAGAATTATTTGCAAGTTTGTAGGGCGAAATTAATGCAGCAGTGGAGGATTTTTGTGTGACACCGTCGGAGATCTTTAATCAAAACATATTTATTTTTTCACTGAGCATTCTTAGGCTCCTTAATAGCTTCCAATGTTTAGCTTCTGTTTAGAGTTAGTAACAAATGTTAAATTGCCATGATTAGGGGTCTTCTAGGAAAAACTCTGGATTGGCAAACCATACCGAAATGTTCAGACCTTTCATGTTGATCCGTAGGATTTTATTTTGTTAGGATATGTTACCTATGATTATTGTCAGTAAGTGTTTAAACTTCGGAGACTATACTTACAATAAAAATTTTGAAATGTGGATGGACGTTTTTTAATCAAATCAAGTAAAGCTAAATAAAATATTTTAATAATAACTAAAACATAATATACGTTACTGATTGTATTGAATCTTTAAATCAATATTTGACTTGCTTTATTTACAAAAATAGCTATATTCTATTAAGTACAGATTATAATGAAAATAAAAAAAAAAAACTTCGGTAGCACCGACCGCATGTGAACTACCTGGAGTATGTAGAAATTAATATTATCGATAAATTTTTTGTTATCGTGAACTGCTTGAACAATATGTAAAAGAATCGTTTCGGGCCACTCCCAAGTGAATGGCGATCAGAAAACCTTCCTCACTTGCGTGAACTTCTGTACATGTCTGAATCCTCCTCAGAAATTAGTCATTGAAATGCTTGCTCTAGATAGAAATTAAAATTTACAAAATGAACAAATTGAGCCTTAGAAATAGTGTAAGAATAGTAAGCAAATATCACTTTACCATAAAAAATATAATATGTATGCATAGTGGTTCTAACGAGATTTATAATTCACAGAAAAATAAAATGTATTACCCTAAATTTAAGAAATATATTCAATTACTAATAAATAACTACCAAAAATGCCAACAAATCAAATACGATAGACATCCAATAAAACTATCAATTAACAGAAACGCCTGAAAATAGAAATGAAATAGTTCAGTTTGATCTTTTTCGTTTCAAAAAACAAACAGTTATTAGATAAGCTAACAAAATTTGCGGCAGTTTATAAAATAACAGGTAAGAGCTGGCCCGGAAATAAAGGAATAATGATTGACCATTTTTCGAAATTTGGTTAACTAAAAAAGTCATTATGGTTACCGATTTTAAGTCAGAGCGATTACTCTCATACTTTCGAGATGAAGGAATACAGGATCATCTCATAAAGCGAAATAGCCAAACAGAAAATGCGGATCTCAACAGAGATGATAATGCAGGTCGTTGTAAGAAATTATAAYGATCGGTACCACTCTAACACAAATACACATCCCGAATGACAAGGTACCTCTCAACGTTTTGAAGATGCGCATGGAAATGTTCAAAAGAAACTTTGTAGGCAAAAGGCACAAAGAAGGTTAATTTAGTTAGTTAGTTAGTATTACCAATGAAAAGGAAACAATACCCTCTTATAAATGACGCCCTTTAGATGACGACCCCTGTAAGATTGTTACATATTATGATTTGAGGGCATGTACCTGTAATAATTGGGAAGGTGCCGCAGCACAGGTGTCTTATGTCCTCCTATGAATAAATGCTGACATCACCGCCGTCCAAGAAATTAGATGAACAGGACAAGTACTGAAGCGAGTATATATAATATAATATAATATAATATAATATAAATAAGTGCAAATTAAGGGTGGGGTTCGTGGTGGGAGAGAGACTCCGTCCCAAGAAATTGGTATTCACCCCAGTGAAGGAACATCTAGCCACAATCCACATCAGCGGGAAGTTCTTGAACAGATCGCTGATTTGTGCACACGCCCCGACGGCAGAGAAGAATGAAGTAATAAAAGAAGAAATCTATGAGTGAGTCAAAGAACGTATTCCTTATAATACTGGTAGTAATAAACACCAAAACAACATTTTGTTTCAAAAAACAGAATACATCAAAACCACATCAGTGCAACAAACAAGTATCAAAACAACCTTTAGTTTGAATACTACAAAAATCTTATCTTAAAACAAAGCAAATGTATTTAAGCAAACAATATGTATGCAAACAACCTAACCAAATAATATTATCTGTATCTAAACAAACTATCAACTAGTAATAAGAAAACATACTAGTTAGTATAAATAGAAGTAAGAACGATGTAATAAATTAGTCTTAAGAGTATAAGTAAAGAGTACACATATGGGTGCAGCTCAAAATATATTCTTTTTAATGTAAAAATTTACTAGCGCTTCGAGCGGATATGAGAGTTGCAACCAGGCAGGGCATCTTTGGCACAATGAGTGCGGGTTGGGATATATACCGGGCGTTGAAGAGGGAGGCAAAAAAGAAATGAGAGTCCGAAATTCATGAGAATGGGGAGCTTCGCAAGCTAGCCAAGAGCGGTAATGCTCGAAAATCTACGAAAAGGTTCATAATTGATTGCCGTCCGAGCAATTCAAGTATGGCGGCGAAGAAATGACAAGGAGCATGAATCAGCTTCTTTTGTAGAATTTGGTCAGACGAAAGCATGCCCGATGGTTGTAATTTGAGCATTTGAGCATAGGATATGTCTCCTTAAACCACCTCTTTGTAGGTTTTAAAGCTGCTTTTGACAGAGTGAAACAGCATCCCCGAATATGGTATCCCCAAAAAAGTAATACGGCTGTGTAAACTGACGTTGCGCAATACTAAAGTGTCCATCAGGATCGGCAGGGACCTTTGCAAGCTGTTCGATACCAAAGTAGGTTTAAGAAAATTCGACTCCTATCATTCAATTTCTTCAATGTAGTGCTGGAGAAAATTATTCGAGCTGCAGAGCTTAGTCGAGCAGGTGCAATTTTCTATTAGAATGTACAGCTGATGGACACTCATGACATTAGAATCATGGGCCTCAGCTATCACGTCGTTAGTTCTGCTTTCTCCAGAATGGATAAGGAAGCGAAGCAAATGGGTCTGGTAGTAAACGAGAGCTAGTATATCCCCTGTCATCAAACAAACAGTTATCGAACTAGTGACTTGGCTTCCACGGCACTGTTGAGAACGTCCGGGGTGTTTAACGTGGGTACGTGCTGGCGACAGCCTTACTCACCGTCGCTCAAAAGCACAGCGGATCAAATTAATGCGTTGATCAGCACCCTGAGAATGGTAAGCATTTTCAATACCAATTAGCAGTGTGGAATGGACACACTAACCACCTTAATGGGGTTCAAGGCCCATCTAAAGCCTCTGCCGTGCACAGTTGCAATACAACTCCACATTCAACTGAACGGCACTGTTGACAGTCATAACTTCGAAGTCGTAGATTATTTTGTCTATCTTGGAACCCATATGAACACCAACAACAATGTCAGCCTCGAAATACAACGCAGAATAAATCTTGCCAACTCGGATTGAGTAGACAATTGAGCAATAAAGTCTTCTCTCGACGAACAAAAACCAAAATCTATAAGTCATTCCTAATTGGCGCCAAATTGCGAAAAGAAGAAACGACTGGCGCGATGTGGTACCTGCGCCAATTAAGAAGAAGAAGATATAAGGAATAATGGAATATTTTTGATTTTTTTAATATTAGACGAACCAATAACAAGTTATACTGTGCACGTCGACAGGATGTTGTTTGTGAGATACCCAGGGAGTTAATATCCCAAGGGGTGAGTTTTCAAAATTTTTATATCAAAATTTCAGGAGATATTGTTTAAATACGTAACTTTCATATGCCAAATATTTTTGAAATATATGGCTGTTTATATTAAATAAAAAATCGTAAAAATTGCTTGTTTTTTTGTACCAATGGAACTCACATAACCTTTTGACAATCCAGTGATCGAACTCAACAGTGAGTTACAGGGTATACGTTTTATCGAGAAATCCGTTACAATTGGTATCAGAAATGGGATTGTCAAATAAATTCCCATGGAGAAAACTAGTTTAAAATGGCAAAGCTTTACGACCTCGTGATTCCACACAACGCGGTTTGGCGACAAATGAAGTAAAGTCTGATTTACGGACATGGTTACGAGAAACCATAGAAGCCTAAAACGTCAGTGTTGGGAAATATGGCTTTCCAATATAATTAGAGGAATATACTACGAACATGGTAAAAAAAAGTCTCAAAGCTTTTCACGGTTGTGGAGACGAACATGATTGTTGCTGYAATATCGACGCAAATGTCATAATTTTCATCATAATTGTTGGCATAATGGCCGGTTTACAATAATTGCGTCGCATATGTCAGCGCAATGGGTGGCGTACGAGACGCATATAGTATATCAACAAAGACCTCCTCCCAGTCGAAAGAGCACAATAAAACTAAGGCAGAAGTGGATGAGCCTTTGAAGAAAATACATATTTGCAAGGTATATTGCATAAAGAGGAGTTTAATTAATGTACAACGATTGGAGAATTAGCTGCAATCAGCCCATCGTAAAATCATGTTAGGCAGAACGGAGCAGTTTAAATGTGGTATGTGGCTGATTGCATCGAGTATGAAAAAACGCAGTTACGCGCGGCTCCCGAGGAAAAATAATTGTTCCGAATACCTCATCGAGTTCCAGAACTGGCGATTAATTGCCAGAAATAATTAGACACGGCTATTCGAAGTTGGCAGAATGCTCGAGTGGCGATGTTTTGTTAACGATCTAGTATAAAAGAGCTTCCGGATTATGCAGCAGATAAAATTCTAGTAAGACTGCTTATATTTATGTATAAAAACCGTCGGAAATAAACAAAAATTAGCTGATCAGCATTGATGAGCCAAAAAAATATAGCATTCGGAATTGAAGCACCAATTGGAAGAAGGAAATAATTACAAAAAGGTCGATCTTAGATAATTAGAATAAACTGATTTACTATACGTTACTATACTCGTACTATATGTGGGGTTTGAGCGATACGGAAACCCTTTTTCGCAAGAAGTTTCGAACAACAGACTCCGAAGCAGAAAATGTAAATGTTAGACGACCACTTGACGAGAAAACTCGTAGCATGTGATGAGTTAATCTACTTATAATCGGAGTATATCTTTTTAATTAARCTACTAATCCATTTTGTCTTTGTAATAAAAAACTTTGTGACGACTTAAAGTACAGTCAAAGAATCTTTTACTAAAATTATTGTTTATCGTTTTGTAATACTCATTTTCATCAATAAATAAAACTTGCACCTTTTAAATTTGATTTTAACATAGTATATTTGGGGGCTCAACCAAAAGAAAATAAAAGAAGCATAAGACTCAATCATTGCGAAGTGAAAAGTGTTAAAATTATAAAGACGCATAGGCTCAACCAAAAGAAAAGAAGAAGCATAAAGTTCAAGTTTCCGTTAGAAAGTGATGCAATAAATGTGTACAGTCATGGCGTGTTTGCAGAATTTCGAATTTGTTCGTCAGAAGCTGAGAGCAAGCCGAAAAGAATGTATAACGGCACTACACAAATTCATTTTCGAAACAGAAGGATATAGACTAAACTATAATACACAGAAATTGATTTACATAGAACACAGTTTGAAAGCTGCCGATTTGCTATCAATCTGTTACGTATTAGGTTTGACTTGCAGTGTAAGTAATTTGACACTACACATATTTCGAAATTCGCAAAGAGCTACGTTGCTATACGCAGCAGCAGAAAACGACGGTATCGAATGTGACGACGAAGATGGTAGAAGAAAATGACAACGACGATGATGGTGATGTTATGCGCAGTTTTGACGACGCTGGCGCAAGTAGCATCACATTTGAATGTCAACAACGGCAAGAACAAAGGAGAAATGATGAAAGCGAACGTGTTGCAAGAAATATGACAGACAGAAACAACGACAAACCTACAGTGTACAAAAGAGGGGAAGAAACGGAAAAAACACAAATGTCTCGTTTTTCAATGAACTTTCGTGACATAGAAGACTCTATTCGTTGGTTTGATGGAAGTGATAAAATCGATGTCGAAGTGTGGTTAGGAATTCGAATTCGAAGAAACTTCTACTTTAATGGGGTGGGACGAATTCCAAAAGTTTATATTTGCCAAAAAATCTCTACGAGGTTTGGCTAAACTGTTTATTCAAAGTGAACGCGGAATCACTTCGTGGCAAAAACTAAAAGTGGCTTTAGAAGAAGAATTTAAAATAGTTGTAAACAGTGCGCAGATACACAAACAACTTACTTGTAGAAAAATAAAAAAGGATGAAAGTGTTCAAGAATATTTTTTGTGTATGAAGCAATTAGCAATGCGTGGTAACGTTGAAAACAATGCATTGATACAATAATTGAATTTAAATAAAACAGTATTATGTGGTGCATTAGACTTAAAACAATTTAAAGAAAAACTAAAAGTGTATGAATCGATTCGAAAAAAWAACAAAGAAAGTATTGAAGTGAAATCATTTGAAAGTAAATTAACTAAGTATGACAATAAAACCATAACTTGTTTTAATTGTGGTATAAAAGGGCACAAAAGCTCAGAGTGCAAATACAAAGCGAAAGGCACCAAGTGTTTCCAGTGCAAAAAATTTGGGCATATTTCAAAAGACTGC
>NW_017536875.1:0-2324 GCF_001853355.1 Bactrocera latifrons | reverse complement strand
AATTCCACTTATAACAGAAGTATTGACATGACACCTTTCGAATTATTAACGGGCGTTAAAATGCGTACAGCTGACGACTTAAACATCAAACAACTCATCGAAGAAGAAATAAGGTCACAACTTCAAGAAGGAAGAGACGAAATACGACAACATGCAAAGGAACAAATATTAAAGAAGCAAACTGAAAACAAAAAGACATACAACCGTAGACACAAAGAAGCTAACCAATATGCAGTAAACGATCTAGTCGCCGTGAAGAGAACGCAGTTTGGTGGTGGTCTCAAATTAAAACCAAAMTATTTGGGTCCATATCAAATTACTAAAGTCAAAGCTAATAATACCTATGATGTTAAAATAATTGGCGTAACCGAAGGTCCAAATCAAACGACGACTTGTGCAGAATTTATAAAACCATGGTCAAATTTTCATAGCGAAGACGACGGCGTATTCGAKGTCGAAAACAATGCAGGATGGCCGAGTTGTAGGGTTTGAGCGATACGGAAACCCTTTTTCGCAAGTTACTCTTTTTCGCAAGAAGTTACGAACAACAGACTCCGAAGCAGAAAATGTAAATGCTAGACGACCACTTGACGAGAAAACGCGTAGCCGTGCGCATGTGACGAGTTAATCTACTTATAATCGGAGTATATCTTTTTAATTAAACTACTAATCCATTTTGTTTTTGTAATAAAAAACTTTGTGACGACTTAAAGTATAGTCAAAGAATATTTTACTAAAATTATTGTTAATCGTTTTGTAATACTCATTTTCATCAATAAATAGAACTTGTACCTTTTAAATTTGATTTTAACAACAAGAAGTAACTGTGTAAGTGCGTGGGTACAATTCCCACATATATACCCATGATATCTTAAAATGAAATGTTTATAATATTAGTARCATAGAAAAGATATTGTATTAATCCTCATCTATATCAGCACCACCCAATGTGGTGTGGGCCAAGTCAAAATCAAATCATAAAACGTCTTATACTCTTCAGGAATTTAAGGTATGATTTTTCGCACATCATTCATCTTTTTTTCGTTTATAAGTATTTTTGACCGGTATGCTTTTTCATCAGGAGTATTTCTTGATTTTCCGAGCAAAAAAGATGTCTTTACAAATCCGTCAAGGAATTTGGAACAGGTTAAGTAACCTTTATTACCATTATTGTACTCAAAATGTTTATATTATATTTTGATATTTTAAAAGTTGTACTTTTATCTATTGACTTGCAGGTTTTCTTGTAGAACGGCTGCCAGTTGCTTTAAAAATCAATATGTTCTCTTTATTAATGACTTCAACCAAAAATCCCTTACTTTTAGCTTCTGAAATCAAGTTGTTGTACTGAGCTGGGACGTATATTCTATTTTTTCTTCTAATAAGTCTCTTGACTGTTCCAAAATTACGATCACATTGTAAAAGGGAATGTCCGGAAAGTATTGATAATTTTATCAAAACGATTGATTGATAAGTGGGTCAAAAAAACCTTATGAGTGTGTTGTTCCTGTTATACCCCCGCAAGCATCGCTAAAAACGTGTAGTTCTTTGATTTTAGGATCCATTTTCTGTTTGATCATCCCTAATAGACTACAAACTTCATCCGGACCTCGTTTAGCTTCTCCCTCATGATAAGAACAGAAATATGCCTCGTTTGTTTTTAAATCGTGAACGCAAAACACGTACAGCCATAGTTTTCTTAAGTAAAACATTTCTTGAACAGGAATCTATGGCAAAGGTAGGTTCTGCATATAATCAAAAACTATAGCGCCTACATCGTCTCTCTCATTGCATAAAGTCAATATATCTTTTTGTTTATTATACAACTTTTTCGCTCGTTTCACATGTACCATTTTCTAAGCCACAGTTACTCTCTTTGCATTACACTGTGGAACATTTTTGGGATTATAATGCCAAGTCAAGGTGATGGTACTAGGTCAGTATAGTAAACCCCTCAAAGGGTTTGGCGTTCGTATGTGTCAGTTTTTGTTTTATGACCTTTTTAAATTTCTTCCTTCTCTTGATCTCGCTTAGTTGTAACATTTTGGCAAAAATCAAAAAACAAAAAAAAAAACAATTTGCGAGAATGCTCTTAACATCCTTGCGACAGAAACATCGTAGTTGCTAGAATGATGCTTTCTGAACAAGCGTTCTATTACTTCTGTGATTGCCTGCCATGCATGGTTGAATGCGTCACTTTTAATCAGCTTTCGTATATCTGGACCATCTAGTACGCCTGATTGGAAAAAATTAATTTGTTAAGATGGAAAACCATGGGAAATAAGGAAAAAATTTAAAAGGTCATAAAAAAAACTGACACATAC
>NW_017536874.1:0-1059 GCF_001853355.1 Bactrocera latifrons | reverse complement strand
ATATTAATATTGATATATGAATTTTACTGTATATGTTAATAATAGCGTTGATATAGTGGATACGGTAATTCCATGATCGCATGTGGCTGTTTATATCTAACATCTGATTGACAACTTCCCCTTAACAACCGTCTGAAATTTATTTTGCATCCATTTGACAGTTGTCATGTGAAATTCATCTGATATCCGCTTGACAGTTGCCATATGAAACCTATTTGATAGTTATCTAGTGAAATTTGACATTCATTTGACAGTTGCCATTCGTCTGATATCATTTTATCAGTTGTCATCTGACATTAGTCTGTTATTTTTTTTTTTTGCATCCATTTGCCATTTGTCATATCAAATTCATCTGATATCCGCTTGAGGGTTCTCACCTGTTTTCCATTTGACAATTGCCTTCTGTTATTCTTTTGGAATTCATGTGACAGTTGTCGTAAGTAAAGTTCCTTTGATCTTAAACTCTGCTCCTTTAAGATATTCTTAAGAACATCCGCGCAGCTATTACCTTCTGCTGGCTTTATGATCATGGCCTCTGATTGTTGTTTGGGCCTATTTTATATACTCTGGCTTACAACTATATTCCTACCTTGTTGTCTTTCTTTGCGTTTTTATATGCTTCCTCCACTGTTTCTTCGTTTCCGTGGGTTTTGCTCTTTTAGATAAAACCTAAATCGCGATTCTTCCCGTTTCGTGGTCGCACTGTTTCTCGAAGCACCGCAGGGATTGCCGCTCGCCATTTCGAGTTTATTGACTCAAAGGTCGTGACAGTACACCATAATCATAATTTTAATTCTGCTGGCTGCTTGCTCAGGGTTTTCGTGGACTTCTGTGGATACGTTGCCCTTAGGCTGCGTATTACTATTCGCAGCTAACCTACTTAACATAGGCCGTCCACTATCCGCTATGACATAGCCAGCGTAGATGCTATCTCTTAATTCGCTGAACTATGTATGTCCATGTTGTCGTACATAAATCTCGTACAGTTCATCGTTCCGTCGATTGCATTATTCAACGCTTCCAATGCGCAAGGTACTATAAATCTCCCACAGAATCATA
>NW_017536873.1:0-1059 GCF_001853355.1 Bactrocera latifrons | reverse complement strand
TCTAAATTTTCGGCATAACTTGAAGGGACTCCAAATTTTTAAACAACTTATTAACCTTTAATTTATTGTTTCATACAACACACTCTGTGCCGTTTGTGTGTTTGTTCCAGTTCCGGAAGTTCCGATCATCTGACAGTTGCGCTACTAGGAGACGTATACTTTGACAATTGTTTTAAGTTCTGTTGCGCGAAAACGTCTTTCTGTATATTTCATCTTACGAAAAATGCAGTGCCCGACTCGAAATAACTTTTGTTACGTTTGTGGCTTATTCGCACCAAGTAAAAATTTTAAAAATATTACGAAAACAGTGGTTAATTCGTTTCAGAAAATATTCAAGACTGCTTATGTTCCTTACTTGTGGTATACTCCGGAAGTCGTGTGCGACTATTGCTATAGAAATTTATGCAAGTTTACTGATGGAAGGTCAACAATAAAGTACTCTGTACCAACAATTTGGCTACCACGTACGGAGCACTGCAGTGAACTGTGCTACTTTTGCGTAACTTTTACTCAAACTAAAGGGTACCAATACTTTCGCCGCAACAAAATTCGCTACGCTAATGTAGAATCGGTTATTCCAGCGGTTCTGTACTCACCAGAAGAACGTATAGCGGCTTCAATGGAGATTTTTGATGATGTTCCCGAATTAAGGGATGGAGAACCAACAGTAGCACCAACAATGCTATCAACATTTCTTGCATCGAATGCGAGATGCGGGGAACCAGAAGTATCGGAATTTGTACCAACACCCAGTGAACTTGGGACTGCAGTGCCGCATTTAGTAACGCAAGCCGACTTCAATGACCTTGTACGAGAAGGAAATTTGTCAAAGAGAACAGCCGAACTCTTTGCATCACGCTTTAAGCAGTGGAATATAGTGGCGGCTGATTTTAAAATAACAGCCGCTCGTGATCGACGTAGCAGTATTCCATATGACGAATTTTTTAAATTGCACGAAGATCGGGAAAAAAACCTGGCTTATTGTTGTGATATTGATTCGATGTTTGAAAAAATTGGTTACCCTCATATTTCAGAGGAGTGGCGACTTTTCATCGATGC
>NW_017536872.1:0-958 GCF_001853355.1 Bactrocera latifrons | reverse complement strand
CAGTTTCTTCTTGGGAATAGAGATCGTCCGCGTAAGACCGCAATCCGCAGAAAATGTCAATTTGTAGCGATGCAATTGCGTTTCCTGAACCACACGGAGTTTGGATTTATCCCAATGGTGACAGTTTTGTTTGTTGACGCAGCTATTAAGCCAGAAATATATCTCATTTGAGAAGATAATTTTCAGATTTTCGTATTTTCCAAAGTATGTGAATTTTTATAAATAATAAAAATAAAAAGTATACCGTGACAAGGTTTGACGTGAATCAACGAGCTTTCAAAATCACGTCTTCCCTATTGGTAGACGCTGTATGTATATAAATGATCAGTGTAATGAACTATGTCGATTTTTTCATCAATAATTTTATCTGATATACGAACTGATCGATCAGAGCTGAATGAAAGACTTTTTTATGTCATTAAATAGCTTTACGAAATTTGGCATCGAATATTTTCCTAAACAGCGCTATAACCTTCGAAAAAATTTTTTAGATCGGACCACTAGGGAATATAATTGCTTTACAAACTGGTCGATCAAGGTCAAGTTCTTCTATGGGAAACTTTCTTATTTGTCAAGATATCTTCGTGAAATTTAGCAAGGATTATTCTCCAAGGAAATTATACAACCTTTGAAGGAATTGTTCAGATCGGACAACTATAGCATATGGCTGCCATACAAACTGTTCGGTCAAACTCAAGTCCCTGTAAGGTCTCTCTACATTCTGTGAATAAAATTTTTAAATCGGACTAATATAGCGTATAACTAGCTATCGTACAAACTGATTGAATAAAATTAAGATAAAGGTCTTTTTATACCCTTTTATGCTAGGAAAGTGCACCTATTAAGGGTATAAATGGTTCGGTCTGCCAAAGTTAACTGCTTTTCTTGATATTTTGATTTTTTAACATTTTTCCGAATATACATATGTACATATGTACTATATATGTGGTTATAGGCA
>NW_017536871.1:0-1000 GCF_001853355.1 Bactrocera latifrons | reverse complement strand
TTTTGTTTATTTAATTTCACTGACTTTTATAATTAGATGTGTATAAGAGACAGAGTAAATACTTCGCACTACTGAAGAACGAGGTGATGGTTACTATCTCGGTTCCAGTAAACACAGGTAGATCGTTGACTCTTTTAAACCTGTCTCTTATACACATCTAGATGTGTATAAGAGACAGGATGGTTACTATCTCGGTTCCAGTAAACACAGGTAGATCGTTGACTCTTTTTAATAGGGCATGTCTGCTGCCATTATTTTCTTCCGTCTTGTTTCGTAACCCTAAACAGACTTATGTGCTCTTACCGCTGTTCCCTGCGGCAAGTTCTTCTACCAAGTTCACTACTGCCGTTTGAGTCTGTTCCCCTTCCACATTTCTTCTCTGGTCGTATGGATTTGGTCGCCTTATTTTTGTCGTTTTTTTTTTATTGTTGTTTTGTTGGCTTAAATGCTCAATTCTTTTTATTGTGGGTGGTGTTTGTTTGATCATATTCATATTTTTCGTTAAGTTTTGATAAATTATCTCTTCATCTGGTAAAATATTGTCTTAGATTATAATTTCTTACCGAAAATATCTTTTGGTATGGATAATGATAAAACTCTTTAACTCAAAAATTTGCCACCAGTGTTTATTTAATTTGCTCCCATGACATATTCTCACCTATAGCTCTCATTACGTCTAAGGTTGGTCCTTGTACATATTTTGTTAACAATTACCCTTACGAAGATATAGTTCCATGCATTTTCATCCTGCAAGGTGTGTGTCCACCTCCCTGATTAATAACGATAAGGAGGTTGTTCCATCGTAGATATAGTTTCACGCATTTTCATCCTGCAAGAGTGTGTCCACCTCTTTGATGAATAACGATAAGGAAGTTGTTCCATCGTCTCTGAACTCATTTATACATTGAGCATCTTCAAAAGTTCTTGTACTGTTGGTACACCATGGTATTTGATTATTTTTGTTTATTTAATTTCACTGACTTTTATAATTTTCCTAAAC
>NW_017536870.1:0-1062 GCF_001853355.1 Bactrocera latifrons | reverse complement strand
GCCATCTCCTTTTTCCTGCTGGTTTGTTGCCAGACTCTAGTTACTAGCCTTGGTTTTGGGTGCCGCTGAGGCTGAGGCAACAAGCTTCCACTGCCAGCTCACCTGCTTGTGCTAGCCTTTGCACCTAGACAATGCTTAGCTGCTGACTTTGTGCTGGCTGCCTGAGTATTCGTTGGGGACTCCCCATTATCAGAACAATCACATGCTTCTTGAGTTTTTTTAGTTTGAGTGCCAAACCGATTTGACAAGCTGGTCTTCAGCATGACCTTCTCTACGCAATGCTGCTTCTTGACAGAGGGCACTAGCTATCTGGAAGCCCTGTTCCAAAGTGGGCTATTTAAGAACTTCCCGTCAGGTCGATCTTTAGACCTGTCCCATGGCACCTTGAAGCAACCCTGTTTTGAACAACTTACCATGGTAAGGCTTCATATTTAAATGCTGTGCTATGGAGAAGCAGCGAACACCCAACTATAAAGTCAAACCTTAGCAGTCTACCAATGATTGGTAAGTGCGAGCTCACTTGATGCCGAATTGATGATTCGTAGTAGTGCTTGCAGATGTGAAGCGCATTTAAACAGAGTTTTTGCGTCAACATGTGAAAATATATGGAACATGGCTGCATCATTTCACTCCGAAGTCCAATCGATAATCATCCGAGTGAACTGCATGGAAAATGCAACAGTAAGCTGGCAAGGCAATAATATTCGTGTTTCGAAATACCCCTGGACCTACCTTGAAAAAGAATGGAAGGAATATCGACAGCGATTATTTCATAGCGTTATTGAACCGTTTGAAAGACAAAATCGCCGAAAAAAGGCTCAATTTGAAAAGAAAGTGCTGTTTCCCTGTCACAAGTCAGTGAAAACGATGACAAAAATCCATGAAATAGGCTTCAAATTGCTTTCGTATCCACCGTTATTTCCAGTTCTTACCTCCAGCGACTATTTCGCTGTCTCAGAATCCAAAAGAATGCTCATTGGCAAGACATTTTCGTTGAATAGCGGTTATAGCCGAGTTTACAACATTGCACCAGTCGTTCTTTATTTTCGCAGTTTGACGCCA
>NW_017536869.1:0-1062 GCF_001853355.1 Bactrocera latifrons | reverse complement strand
GAGAGTTGACGCGCTTGAGGTCCGAAGTATACTTCAAAATGGTATTGGCTGAGATGCTTGATTTGTTGAACGTGAGCTTCGTCGGTTGAGGTTTATGGTCGACCTGGACGCTCTTCCTCTTCGACACGTTCACGGCCGGCTTGGAACTCACTACACCACTTGTAAACATTTTTTTTTAGTTTTTTTTAGACATAGCCTCATCACCAAAGGCTTTCTGCACCATCCTCAATGTATCCGCAGCAGAAAATTGATTCCGTAAACAAAATTTAATCCAAATTCTTTTCTCAACAAATTTCGACATCGCAAAAAACGAAAAACTCACTTTTAGCAGCTCACAAAATGACACGTATCTCAAACACTAATGAATATTTTGACATGAAATTTGACATAAATGTGACTGACAGTACTACCAACCTAAAAAATAATAATTCTCCAAATCCTTCGACGCGCGCAGTTTAAATTCAAATGTCATCTTACTTTTTGGGCACATACGAACAATAACTCATTCCAAATTTCGTGAAGATATAGTGTCAAATGAGGAATATCGACAGTTCCGACGAGCAGTTCTTGAAGAGAAAATGACGTTTGCAAAATTTCAAAACGATATCTTGAAGACTGAGGCGCTAGTTCGTATACATACAGCCAGACGGCTCATCTCAATACACTGATCATTTATATATGTATATACTTTATAGGGTGTTACAAACTTTGTGACAAACTTAATATACCCTGTTCAGGGTTTAATAATGTTTTCAATATTATTGGATCCTAGATCCCTTTATGAGATACAGAATTAGTATTGATTCGTTTTTATGTACTTTGGCATATTTTATTAAGAGAAAAAATTACCTCTAAGTTTCATTAATATACCCCACATACCATATATGTATGTATAAGGAATTAAGAGGTTACATGGGTTTACGGGTTTCAAAAGAGCGATGTTACTGTCTTATTAAATTTACATCTCTAGAATATTGTCCTAATTTTTCAAGTTGATCCCCGCAATAGTTTCGAAAATACAGCCTTGAAAACTTGTGCGCTCGAGGCTAGCTGCGCTAAGTG
>NW_017536868.1:0-1062 GCF_001853355.1 Bactrocera latifrons | reverse complement strand
AACAAAAAAGTATTACGACTTTGCAGAACATATACAGGGGTGTTGTGGAATCTAAGACAGAATTGCTTAGCTGTCAGAATTGCAAACCAATCCTGRTTTTAAATGGTATCACAGAATCTGATTGGATTTTCGTCTTTTCGAACATACGCAAAACCAAATATCGAATCAGCTGTGAATGTGAAATGAATACATTTGGAATACAWTTGGAATATTATATTAAAGTTTTTAATAAGTTCCGCATTAAAGGAAGATTTTAAGAGATAACGTTTATCGAATGAATRAAGACGCATTTGGGTGTTAAATTACGTTGTTTACATTTTGTAAATCTTCTTTAAGGGGGGAGCCTGCTTTAGAARTTTTAAAAAATTGAATTCTTTTTTGCTTAAATTTCTTTAAAAATTATCTAAGAATATTACACCAAAGTTATAGATGGGAACTTGAAGTATTGTCGAAGCTAGAAGGGAAATAGTGACCGAGCGTCTAGCAGATACATAGATGAGCGCTTGGGTAGAAAGCGAAAACTTTGACGCGCGATTTCTCGGTTTTTCAGTTTTACGATTTTTCTTAATTGGCGGGCAGGATAAAAAAAAAACTAAACCTCATATGAAATTGGGGCAAAATTTATTATCTTTGACATTAAATTATCTTCTATACTGAAATATACTAGAAAACTTAAATTTGAACATATCTTTAAAAAACATAAAGTAACATCTTTTTAGTCAAACACCACTTTTTAAAATTTTTAGAAATTTTAGATTTTTAGGCTCCTTTTGAAATTTTCTTAGTTTAACTTGAACATACGTTTTTAATAAATTTGAATATTTTTAAATTTTTTGTTTCCCATAGAAATTGCGTCCTGCATACTACCCGGCGTCCGACAAATGCACCCGCAAGATGCATCGGGTAATTGCTTCCCTAAGGCAGAATATCAAAGAATTCGTACCCAAACAACAAAATTGGTTTCGGTGACACCCAAAACCGATACAAATTCTGTTTCGAATATCAAACCAATAATATCGGAATTCATGACACCTACTGCTTTTTTTGATCGCTTCCAATTCT
>NW_017536867.1:0-1062 GCF_001853355.1 Bactrocera latifrons | reverse complement strand
CCCAATCGGTGACGATACATCAGACGTTCCATTGCCCGACCAAAAGTTCAAGGAAGTTCGAATAGCAATTACCCTCCTGAAGAACAACAAAGCGGCGGATGCCGAGCATGCATTAGCTTCTTTGTAGCATAAGTATGTCGGACGGAAAAATGCCCGACGATTGGAATTACAGAATAATGCAAATTAATTTCTCTGTTCATTCACTGTCATCCCGAAACTTTTAATTCACTCAGCTTTATAACTGCAACTTCCATACAAAATTTATTGTCACATTTTTAGATCAAAAATTGAAACATTTTGTACAAATATGATATTTTGCGTAAAGTGGTTATAAAGCCAAAAGCAGGTGTACTTTGTTAACAAGTCTTATGTAGATTGAGATCCCGTGTTTATACTCTATTTGTTCATATTTTTTGTTTCACGAGTTTCTAGAATCAGTTTTGTCATCTGGGACCTTTTTAAAGAGRTACTTTTGAAAATGGTCCTGTAGCTGCCATTTTGTATATAAATATATCAATATGAAATAATGTGTAATTAATAAAACCTTAATTAGTGAAATTTGTTTCAATTCCTTTTCCTTTGTAGACTTTAGATGTTATACAACTTTAAAAAAGCTTATCGAACACAATAATCCCTTAAAGTCAAGCTGAATTCAACTTATTTTTACCGGCGGCGAATATGTAATGGATTAACACATTAGTATATAACTTTAGACTATCTCTGGAATTCAAAAAAGGATTTTAGCCATAATAAGTATATATGGTAAGGAGTAAAATTTGTATATTCTTCTGTATAATTTTCTTTTTGTATTTACTATATACACTCGTAGCCACGCAAACCTTACCATGTGTTGTGTATATTTGACAATATTTTATAACGGTACTTTTTGCGGTATACACATTTTTTATTTGGAAATAAGTTAAATATTAACAATTAAWAACAAAACTATAGATTAAATCATTTGAAAGATAGGGAGCTTTATAAAATGAGCTCGAAATGTAAGAGACTGACAAGCGATGAAAAAATTAGGTTTTTTATTTTTTTAATTTAATTTCATATACA
>NW_017536866.1:0-1005 GCF_001853355.1 Bactrocera latifrons | reverse complement strand
AAAGTTCTCATTGTTTTACCAAGGTATTATACTTTTTTATATTAAAATTAAATGTGGTGAGACGAACAAATCAACGAGAGAACTTTATATAGAAAAACTTTGTCTAGTTCGAAGGGAAGATATGCCCTTATTGTAGAACGAGTTTGATGAGAAACTTTTAAGATGTTATACTGGAGGAAAATAACTTTTCATTCGCACTTCCATCTCAGACGAAATATGTGCTTGTTGACTAGAAAGATTCTATGTTAACTACTATTGTCAAGAGTGATCTATTATATACGACTTAAGGGCTGTTCTAGCAATGCACAATAACTGGGAAGTGTGCTGTATAAATAATGTAGAACAAAGTCGCGAGTACACTGCTATGGCTTACGTTAGCACAAACAGGTCTCAAATCCGACACATCATGACTGCATCTAACAAAAACGGTCTGATTGTGCAAGCAAGAATTTAATTTGATAACAAGCTAAGAATATCCAATCCAACCCAACTCAACATACTGAGATGAACTATCTTCTAATGTGATCAATTTTTGAAAGTAAAAAATCAGAGTTGTTGAACTCAACGCCATCAAAGAAGAAAAAGAAGTCTTTCCAGACACACGTTGAGATCGCTTTCGTGGTTATAGCCGAGTTAACAACAGCATATTGTATGTTCTCTATTTAGCTCTGCAACTTGTATTATTTTATCAGCGTTTCTGACATAAAAACTCATCTTTCGACGTCTCTTGACTTTAGTTCTTATGACACGCAATTTCCTGGGTCTTGAATATATCTCACTGCTTTTTAACGTCTTGAAGTTGCTGCTTGAGTGACTAGACACCGTTCTCCGGGCCTTTCTTGAGCTAGCCTCATATTCAACCCAGGACTTTTTTCGGTTTTTAAGTCGAAATCACTACTTTCAATTAGTGCGAACTACTTTGGCAGTTGCGCAAGCTGCCCTCTAAACTACCTGCAGGCAATTAAAGAGTTAACATCTACACAGGCAGCCAAGCAAGAAGAAAAC
>NW_017536865.1:0-1063 GCF_001853355.1 Bactrocera latifrons | reverse complement strand
AAAAAAATAAAAATAGTTACAAAAACGACTTTTTTCGGAATACTAAACCAAAACAGGCTTTTCGAGAAATTAAATCGTAAGTAAACTCAAATGTTTCTTTTTTTAAGTTTGCCTTCGAAATGGAAATATTTCAATTCGAAGTTCGCAATTGAGCTTAGATCAAAAAACATTATTAGTAATAGTATATAAATTACTAAAAAAGTAAACTTACCGCCATAAGCCATCCTTTTCTCTTATTTCAATGGGGTATAATATTTATATGTCATTCTTACATGACAGATGCCACAAGCAACAAGTCAGATCTACAAAAAAATAAAAATAAATAAATAAATAAATATTATTTTCATATATAAAAATACTTATGGCTTAGAAAAAAATAGCTATAAAAAGTAGCATAAAAACAATATTTGCCTAGGTCACAATTTATACTAATTGCTCTTCCTTCGTTTCACTTTCAAGGAAAAACGCAACGAATTAATTTGAAAGCGATGTCTTTCCAAAACAATAGCAACCAACCTTCAGGCAAAATGTAACTAGATCCCAGTAACCCAGTGGAAGAAGAATATGAAAATCTCCCATGAGTTATAATATCACAACAAAAGATACACTAAATTTATAACATATTGAATTTAATCATTCCGGAAAATAAACATGTAAAATCTTTTCCAAGAAGAACGTTCACCCATCGACACATACAAACATGTGTATGATTAAACGGCAAATATAAATATTCGTATTTACACTTCACATGTCGCCGATAACACAAAACACATTTATGGAAGTTCATTCATATCGCTTTGGCTCGGAAAAGTATTGTTATATTTGATGAAATTAAGATAAAAGGTGTTTATCTGTTTTTGCTTTTATTAAATTATATGGGTGTGACGAATGTGGGCTACCTATCGACGATAATTACAGGAGCCGTCGTTGAAGTGGCAGCAACAGAAGTGCTAACGGCGTGAGTAGCTGATATTGATTGAAATACGAGGGTAAGCTGATARATAAGTGATTTAAAAAAAGAGACAAATTTTTGAAAAAAAAAAATATACATGTATATATATTA
>NW_017536864.1:310296-318943 GCF_001853355.1 Bactrocera latifrons | reverse complement strand
TCTTTTACTGGGGAAATTGCGCCAAAAATTAAGATTGCCAATTCGATTTAATACAATTGTTTACATAGTTTTAATTAAATTAAAATGAATAATAAAAATTTAAAAAAGTTTCGTGTTCGAGTGCACAGCAGAATCTCCCGGGAGATTCTTTTAATTCCTAAGAAGCAGGGGGAGTTGAGTTGCATTAGTGGGTGGAAAATTTACGCATCCCACCAACGCAGGATTTACCCACCCACAATGCATTTGTTTGCATTAAGCWCTTCGAACGAAGTGCAGTGGGTGTGAAAAAATTGAAGGTAGGAGCCGTGCCCACCCTTAATCTTGGTGAGTACTTTGTTTTAAAATATAGAATGTACATGTGTTGTATTTCTAAGAAATATAAATAGATATGTAAATGTACACAATAACAGCAGTGTTTTTAATGTGTTAAGTGCACTTGTCAATTCGAATACACAAATATTAGTATTTTGTGCAAAAAGAATAAAAATTATATACATATATGTATATGCATTAGGGTTATTCAAGGGTAGCCTCTCCAATTTTCTTATTATCAGATAGAAAAATTTATATCTTTAAAAAAATATTTTGTTCCTTACATTTTGTATTACATTGAATGCTCTACAAAAAAGGTCTCATACGATTTTTTCGTAAACCCAACCGTTTAAAAGATATTAAAGTTTAAAGTTTGATTATTTTTGGGAAATTTTTTTTTCTTATGAATTTTATAACTCAATGAAAAAAAATCATTATAACTAATGAAACTCATAGTTTTGTAGGAAATTTACTGCTCTATAAAAATGGTCTCTTATGATTTTTCGATTAAGTTAAGCGTTTACGAGATATTCGTCGTCAAACATCAAACAATCGAACATATCCCATTTGCGCATATACCGACAGCATTTTCAATTCGGTAATATGAAATTTAGAAGAGCGAGTATTAAGACGGTGTTGTTGTGTTTTGTTAAAGTACATTTTCAAACTTATACATACAAGCATAAATAAAAAAAACCATTGATCATATTGAATTTATTATATTAATTGAATAATATATAAATGACGATCGTCCCCAAGCGCATTGTTTTTAGTGACAATGAAAGGACATTTGCTTTGGCAAGCAAGAGTTCTCTTTTGCGTTGGCGCCCTATTAGGGATGTTGTCCCTGGTATCAATGCCACTGTCTTGGGAAATTTCGAAAAAATTTTCACAAAAACTTCCAATTTAGAACGAAATTGCGCCTTGTTATTTGATGAAATATCAGTAAAGTCCGACCCAACTTATAATAGAGGTAGATATGTTATTGATGGGTTGGTGGATTATGGGAAAGGCCAACGTGATATGATTATAGGTAGTAAGTGTTTTTTTATGATAAAATGGTTATGTTCCAATTGGAAATATGTGTTTTCGGCAGGACTTTCTCCGTCTGAATTGAAAGAAATTTTGAGCAAAAACATCGCATCACTAAAGTCAATAGATCTCAACGTAAAGGCTTTAGTCTGCGATCAAGCACCTTCAGATTCTTTACTTTTTAATTTGTTAAAAATTACTGAAGAAAATCCGTTTTTCATGCACGAAGATTTAAAAATATATTGATTATTGCCAGCTTTTTAAGTCCGTCCGTATATTATTAAGGAAATATGATATTTCAACTCCAAATGGAGTAGCCAGCTTCAAAGTTATACAAAAAATGTACTCTATAGATCAAAGCAATAAGCATTTTAAAATATGAATGAGCAATTCGGTTGCTGCTATCATTGAAATGGCCTATAGCCAAAATTTATTCGGCTCCGACGAATATATATTAAAATGTGCAGAGCCTTCGCAGTTGAATTTTGTTTTCAAAACTCCGCTGAAATATTCGTTATTAAAGAATGACTCAGGGAAGGTCCAACGCCTCTATGACTTCATAAAATATTTCAAAACAATCAAGCTTCCAGCCTCTAGTCAGGTTAAGTGTATTAGTGAGTTTCGTTCTACAATAAGTGGAATGATTCAGTTGAGCGAAGAGCTATTTAGGGATCAAGAGGAATTGAGGTTTTTATTCCTTGGGGAAAATTAATCAAGATGCGTTGGAGAATTTTTTTTTATAGAATCCGAGCTAGCCAGGGTATCAATACCCGTCTCTCTTCTAATGAGATACAGTATATTGTAGGTAGATAAATTTCGATGAAAATTTCACGGCAAAATTTTCACGTTAAGGAGGCTAATTGTGAGGATGATGACGACATAAATTTAGATTGGAACTTAGGTCCCGAAGATCGTCATCTAGATGTACAGCGAAACGAACAGGAATCAGAGCAACTCGACCTGGAATCTTTCACTATTCCAGACGAAAATTTTGTTGAAGAGGAGGACAAAGCTGACGTCTAGATCAAGCGGTATTACACTGGCTATGGTATCTACCAAAAAATTTTGTGTAAAATCCATTGCGAAAATGCACCAAAGCAATGACGAAGACACAAAGCGATTTAACGCTGTATTCGGAGGCCCTAATCAGAGCTAAAAACTATAAGGATGATGGCGACTTAAGGCTAGTCAATCCTAGTAATAGGGTCTTTTAAGTGTGTCGACTGCAGATGATTTGGTTCGTCAATCTCATGTTTCACCCATAAAATTAAACTGTTAGAGTATTTAGTGACTGTTCTGTTATATAAAAATTCAAAATGTTTTGAAAAGCAAGAAATAAATAGGGACCGACATCGGAAGCGCAATGCTAAAATAAAAAAACTTAAGTAAGTTGCAAGCCAGAATGTTTTGAATAAAAACATCTTACTTTCGGGTTAGTAAAGAATTAATGAAATAAATATTTACATTTTATAATGCTTTGCATTCTACCATTTGCAGATTTGTCTATTTGCAGTTTTTCTTTCTACTTTCATTTTCCTTTTATTATATTTTCAGGATTTTTTTTGTTTTTATTTTTCAATAGCATGCCAACTGAGCCTAGCTTTTTTAAACACAAATATTGCACTTAATCTAGATGGATTGAATTGTGTTTAAAAAAGAAGGTGAAATTAAATGACTAATTTTAAGCAATAAGTCGTGAGAGAAATTTCCATTTTAAATGGACAATTTTGTAATTCGGCATTATTTATTTATTTTTTTTTTACATTTTATTTCATTTTGTTAACATTTTGAAATTGTTAAGTTTCCAATAATTAATAGAAATAATCAATAAAAGTAGCATATTTTATCTGAAAAGAATAAATTTGTCTTTAATTCGTAGTAAAAATCATTTAGGATAAGACATCTGTAAAATATTAAAGTAAACATGTTCATAAGGACACAGTTATTTTTACCGCTGCTACATAACTGTGTCCATAAGACCATTTGTATTTTAATATTTGACAGATGTGGCTTGAAGTTTGTCGCTCTCTTTGTGTTCAGCACATCAATTTCTGCATATGCATAATGCTTGCAAATTTGTCTACATACCACATTTTTATGTACACATTTTGTATATGTGTATTTTATTTTTACGTAACCAAAAGACATTTTCCTTATTTTTCATCTAAATAATTAATAGTATAATGAAAATTAACAAAATGGCTTTTAAGGATATATTCCCTATTATCTTTTAAAGACTTGAAACATAAAAGGCATTGCATGGCACCAAAGGCATTTGGAATCATAAAATATTTCTCGCAGGGCATATTTGGGTTTGCGCTAAAGTCTCACGCGATGTTAATTCGTTGCTGGCTCGACACGCGCCTAAGCGTACATGTGAAGTTAGTTTGCAAAATTTTGCTAAGAAATGCCGACCACTGATCTACGTTAACACAGACAACCAACTGCTGTTGTTGGTAGAAAACCGAAATGTGCCGACAAAATGATTAAGTGTACATAGAAACAGATTTAAAAAACCGTACGCATAAATTTCACATATTCACATACCATATGTATGTAATTTTGTGTTTGTAAACAAAATTTTTTATGTACATAAATATATACACCCATTGTTTCATACATAAACTCCATTGTCACGTACAACCAATGGCCGAACTTCACGTCTTATCAAAATGCCAATGTATCTAAGGACTGATGTGCTGAACACAATGCTCGCGACAAACTGCAAACGACATCTGTCAAATATTAAAATACACACGTTCTTATGGACGGACCTATTTTTCCACGGCTGCACGACTACAAGACAGCAGGCCGACAGTTGTCGTTTTCGCTAACTTCAGTTTGATCCTATATTTGCCAACGACAGTTGGACGACAGTAGAGTTGACAGTAGAATGGAAGAAGAGAGAGAGGAGGTAGAGTGGTCATGCCACTAATATGTAAAATGTAAAATTACTCAAAGCTCTAACAAACCTGACGTTATTTTACAAATAAAAGCATAAAATAGTTCCGTTATATCATATATAACCAAATAAATTTACCTATTTACTTATTTTTTGCTTAAAAATTTCACTTTGAACAAAATAATAAAATTTCATTGAAGTGCAAGGCCACAACGAAATTGTACACATGCAAAATGGACAACTGCGTTATTTTGTGTACATGCCGGCCATTGTTATTTTACTGCCCCTCACAAAAGTTCATGTAGTAGAATTCACAACGCCATTTTCAGTTCACTATCGTGCTTCTGCAGTCTGTCGCGAGCATTGTGTTCCACACATGACGCGACGACATAGCGTCACAGCCGTACCGAAATAAACGAATGGCCACCGATTGTCACCGCTTCAATTTGCCGCTCAAACAGCTTCCTCAACACACCAGCGTAGATATGTTTATGCGTGATCTTGCATACATATCGACACAGCTGCGTAAAAATATTTAGAGTCACAAAATATTTTTCACATTCCTTGACAAATACAGTCAATACTGGTTATCTGGTTACTGGTTATCTTGGTAATATTAATCAAGATGGATTAAATCTAATTCATCTTCATTAATATTATTGTTTAAAAAAGCAGGTGAAATTAAATGACTTAATTTAATTATTAAGTCGTGTGAGAAATTTCCATTTTGAATGGAATATTTCGTAATTCAGTTTTATATTAAATTTTATTTTTTTTAGGCTCAGTTGCAACGTTAAAAAAAGAAAGAAAAAAAAACATGGAAATATATATAAAAAAAAAATTGAAAGTAAAAAAAGAGCTGAAAATATAAAAAAAGCTGAAAATAGAAAAAACTTGTAAAAAGAATAAAGTAAAAAACATTAAAGTCAAAAACAAAAAAATGTTCGCTAGCCAAAGGGTTCTGACTTGCAACTTACTTTTAATTTTTTTTTATTTTTTCATCGCGCTTCCGATGTCGTTCCCTATTTAATTCTCCTTTTACAAACCACTTTGAATTTTTGAAAAGGAGTACTGTCACTAAATACTCCAAAAATTTTTGCTTGTGGGCAAAACACTCATCGGCTTGATTAAACCATTGAGGAAATCCTTTTCGGTTTTTTGTTGTATAGCGGACAACATTAAACAACGAACATTGGAATGATGAGCATATTCGTTGAAGAGCTTGACGTATCACATCATTTCCAGTCGACAAACTTCGAAGACCCTATCACTAGGATTGACCAGCTTTAAATCGCTGTCATCCTTGTAATTTTTCGCTCTGATGAGGGCCTCCGAATAGAGCGTTAAATCGCTCTGTCTTAGTCATTGCCTTTTTGCACTTTTCGCAATGAATTCTATACAGAATTTTTTGGTAAATACCATATCCTGTGTAGTACCGCTTCATCTGGACATCAGCTTCATCGTCCTCTTCAACGAAATTTTCGTCTGGAATAACAAAAGATTCCAAACCGAGTTGCTCATATCATCGCTTTCCTACACATCTAGATGACGATCTTCGGGGCCTAAATTCCAATCTAAATTAATATCGTCATCATCCTCGCAATTTGCCTCCTTCTTCTCAAAATTTTGCCTAAGGATCGTCATAGTTATTAGACGACCTACAATATATTGTATTTCATGGGCAGTCGGATGGGTATTAATACCCTGACTCTATTGTAATTCCTTTTGTTCCCTAAGGAGCTCTTCCGACAACATTATCATACCCCTAATTGTATTGTAAAAACCATCAATACATTTAACCCGAGCACCGACAGGTAATCTAAGGGATTTTAAAAATTCTATGTGATCATAGAGGCGTTGGACCTTCCCGAATTCATTTCTTAAGAGCGGATATTTCAACGGATTTTTGGAACCAATTTGTTTACGGTCTAAATCGTCAAAGAGATCATTCATTCTCTTGACGAATAACTGCGTAGGCTTTACACATTTTAATAAATATTCGTCAATGCCGAATAGGTTTTGGCTATAAGCCATTTCGACCGAATTACTAAAAACCTGAGTGGCACGTTTTACTGACATTTTCTCAAAAACGCTGGGATAAATATATGACTAAGTAAGTTTCGGACATATTTAAAAGTGTGTATTACTCTGGTCAATAGAGAATAGTTTCTTAATAACATTAAAACTGACTATTCCATCAGGAGTTGAAATGTCATATTTCATCAATGTATTGCGGACAGACTTAATTAGATGGCAATAGTCATATAAGCAATACACTTTAGAACCTTCGTGCATGTAAAAGGGATTTTCTACGTTAATTCTTATCGAATTGAAAATCGAAGAATTTGAAGCCCCTTGATCTCAGACTAAAGCCTTAACATTAAGTCCAATGGACTTTAGTGCTGCGGCATTTTTATTCAAAATTCCAGATTAATTTTGTATATTAAGTCCACCTCTGGAAATATAGTATGGAAACACATATTTCCAACCTGAACTTAACCCTTTTACCATAAAGAAACAACACTTATTGCCTATTTTCATTTCCCGATGGTCGTCTCCATAATCTACAAACCTATCAATAATATCTCTAACTCTATTATAAGTTAGGTCGGACTTAATGATGATTTTATCAAATAAAAGAATGCAGTTCCGTTTTACAACAGACATATTTTTGGCTATTTTGCCTAAATTTGATATGACATTGGCATCGAAGCCAGGAACAACATATTTTATGGGACGCCATCTCAAAAGAGAACTTTTATTCAGTAAAGAGAAACTTTTAGTTCTTCATACATATTTTTTTTTTAAATCGTAAATAACCCCCTCTAAGCGCATTACTTTGATAATAACGCGCGGATCGAGCAAATCGCTCGCGGCTGTCTAATGCATAGCCTTCGCAGTTACTTTCTGACTGTAATCCTAATCTCTTTTCTTCTAGGATGGAATATTTTTCAAATTCCATGAAAGTTATGACGTCCTCTACACTACCTCCTACAGCTACTTTAGGACGAACATAAGTTCTAGTGACGGGCGGCCATACCCAATCAGAGTCAGAGCTAGATGAACTATGATTTAGTTCTGACTCTAATCTTAAACAAGGGAAAGCCCCAGGCAGAGGTCTGAATTTAGTGACAAACTCAGGGTCAAAGTGGTTGCGACAAATAAATAGGGAATCGGAAGGCGATGCAACTATATTGCAAGCCTTTGCCCAACTTTGACGAACATCTTCCCTTTTAGGGAATCCAAATAGAGTCGCCTGTCTCGAAACGCAGCTGCTAATGCAGCATCTTTGTCTTGGCCGGAGAACCGTCCACATATGCATAGGTGCATCTTTATACCCTAATTGGATGCATTAAAATTTTTTAATGAACCTCATATAGATGCGATTATATATATGTACATATATACGTACATTATATCAGTATTTTATAAAAGTTATATTGKGAAAATGCAAAATAACTGTGAAACTTACATATTAAGGATAATAAAAACAATTAACTTAAAAAAATTGTTCACTAACTTTATTGCCCATTACTATGTTATTGCGCTGTATCTATATAAAAGCAAGTAATGAAGGGCTAAGTTCGGGTGCAACCGAACAAATTATACTCTTGCCACAATAAATCACTATATTCAGGCACAACTGTATTATAACTTATACACAAAAATATTTTTTACAACAAATATCTGAATATAGTGTAGCCTCAATTCACACTATTCGATTTTAAACATATTTAAAACAATATATGACTACAAAACTATCAAAAAACTCACCAAGGTTGAGGGTTGGCACCGCATTTGCCCTCAATTTCCTCACGCCCACTGCACTTGACTCAAAGTGTTTTATGCAAACGAATGCATTGTGGGCGGGCAAATCCAGAGGTGGTGGGATCCTGAGGTTTTCCACCCACTTTTTTAATTGTTCCGGATCGCTGGGGAAAGAAAAAAGTTTATTACACGCGGAAAGGCACTCGCGAACACGGCACTTTCGTTTTTGTGACATATTTAAATTTAAATTATTTCGCACGGCTTACGCAACAGTTAATACTAACGCGTCGAAGTTCTTTTAAAACTAAAATTCCGTTGAAAATTTTCAGCCTATCTTCCATTTTTGTGCAATTTCACCATTACAGCTTACAATTAAAAAAAATCTAAGCACATGATATAAGTATGTATGTATATACAAGAATTTTCTCAAATAGTGAACATTCTTCTCTTTTTAACGTTGGTTTTGGCGCAAATATACAAGACTTCCCAACCAAAAACAGAGAACGTTTAATATAGAGAAGGTTCACCGCGTTGCCAAATTTACGATATTTCATTTTTTGGAGGGGTACTCTTTTCTATTAGTGGATTTCACCACAAAAGCTGGGGTACTCTTTTCTATAAGCGGATTTCAAC
>NW_017536864.1:304777-308206 GCF_001853355.1 Bactrocera latifrons | reverse complement strand
TCTGTGTACAGTCCTCCAAGGCATCAAATCCAATTTGAAGAGTATCAACACTTAATAAACAGACACAGGTATAGATTCATAATGGGTGGAGATTTCAACGCTAAGAAYACGYACTGGGGCTCAAGGCTTACGACTACAAAGGGGAGAGAACTCTATAAAGCCCTGCAGTCAACCGGAAGTTACGCATTTTCGACGAGCTTACCATCATATTGGCCATCAGATAATCAAAAGGTTCCAGACCTGATAGATTTTTTCATTGTGGGCAAAATATCCCGGAACTACTTGTCGATAAATCAGGGTTATGACCTTAACTCGGATCATTCCCCAATCTATTTAAGCTATAGTGAAACCGTCATCTTTAAAGACAAAACAGCGGCCTTTTATAATAAACGTACAGATTGGGAATATTTTAGAACAATCATGGAATGTTACGAAAGTAAATATGACTATATTAAATACAGACCAGTTGGAATCTGAAATTTTACACTTTACAACAAGTATGCAGCACGCAGCATGGAAAAGTACACCAGATTTAAGGAAAACTGCATTTGACTCTCAATATCCCAATGATATAAGAGAAATAATTAAATTAAAGAGAAAGCTACGGCGTAAGTGGCATCAAACTCGTTGCCCAGCTGATAAATCCATTCTAAATAAAGTTTCTAAAGATCTTAATAGGAAAATAAAGAGGTTTAAAAATGAAAGTTTCGCAAAATATCTTCGGTCCCTAAGCAATGGAAGAAATTCCGACTACTTTCTCTGGAAAAGTTGTAAAAGACTACAAACACCAGAAACTCAAGTATGTCCCATTAAAATAAATGCTGCTAGCTGGGCCAGAGTATTTTCGGATTATTTAGCCAAAATATTCTCCCCATATGAAACACATGTAGATTATCCTACTGCTTAGAGTCAAGAAAGGGAAGAAATCTCAAGTTGCACAAGCAGTGAGCTAAGTGAGGAAATCAAAAATTTGAAAAACAAAAAATCGCCCGGTTACGACCTGATTACTGCCGAGGTCCTAAAACAGCTACCTCCAATAAGTATAGTAAAAATTAACATTATTCACGCGGCTTTTTATCTTTAACACGTGCCAACTTATTGGAAAATTGCTGAAGTTATCATGATTCCGAAGCCAGGAAAACTAGGATATGATGTATCTTCTTACAGGCCCATACCATTTCTACCGATAATGTCGAAGCTTTTTGAGAAAATTCTCATAAAACGTCTCAATAAAATCATAGAACGAAAAACCATAATTCCAGGGCATCAGTTGGGTTTCGTGCCCACCATTCTACGATTGATCAAATCGATAAAGTTTGTCACAAAGGACTGATTATTATGCATTATGACATCACAAAATCGTATTTATCAGATCGCTACTTTCGCGTTAAACAAGGAGACAAATATTCTATTCATAGGGAAATAAACGCAGGAGTTCCACAAGGTAGTGTATTGGGCCCTCTTCTTTATATTCTATTCACGCACGACCTGCCAGTAGACGGCAATTATACAACAGCAACATTTGCAGATGATACCGCGTTGCTTGCTGTTGGTAGTAGTGAACACGAGTCCACTACTGAACTCCAAAAAGCTGTGAATAAAGTCCTACAATGGGCAAAGAAATGGCAGGTAAAACTGAATGAAACTAAGTCTGTACACATTGGTTTCACATACAACAACATACTGTACTTACCAATTTTCATAGAGAGTGCTTTAATCGTATACCTTACTTTAATTCCGCTAAATACTTAAGAATGACGCTTGACACTAAGCTACGGTGGAAAGTTCACGTAAAAAACAAACGTAAGGAGCTGGACATCCGACTCAAAAATTATATTTGGTTAATCGGTAACAAATCAGTGTTATCTGGGGATGTACTAACGAAAACAATAAGAAAGTCATCCAACAATTTCAAAACAAAGTACTAAGACTAATTGCCAAAGCGCCTTGGTATTGTAGATGTGCTGATATAGAGCGAGATCTAGGCGTAAACTCGGTTAACGCAGAAATATTAAAAATTGCAACAGCACATAGTGTAAGATTGCGACAGCATTGTAACGAAGAAGTAGCTATGTTAACTTCTAGAGATGGACCACCAAGACGACTCAAACGCCTTAAACCCAGCGATCTTTCAAATTAGTCAATACTCTCATAGTAGTTTTGTAATTTTGTAATTATACGTAAAACTTCTTATTCAAGTTGCTTGTTAATTCTTTCTTTTGCAAACACTCAGCCAAATACCACCTGCATACCATACATGCATTTGTGGTTCGTTTTGGCGATATTTCCCCGATAAAACGTATGTATGTATGTATATTAAATACAATTAGAAAAAATATATAAAATCTAAGTACACGCATATATCAGAAAAGTCTTAGCGTGTAAAAAAAGAGGCGTTAGTATAATAAAATGGGGATACGTTCGATGTTATCTGAAAACCTTGTAAGATGAAATAAATAACTACATATATTTACTTCGAAAAACCGTGCAAAAAATCTTGAAAGCTATAGAATTTCAGATTTTATACAAATTGCATGTTCATATGACATTTTATTGAGTATTAAAGCTTAAAATACATAATTCATCCAGGTGAAAAATTGGTAGAGCAAGCAAAAAACAAAAGAAATCTGCTACTCCAGAATTAAGAGCAGAAAAATTAGAATAGAAATAAAGAAAAAATATTTACATACATACATACATATGTATGTAGCTACAAAATTATTCGTCGCTACTTGATAACAAGCGCAATTGTTTGCGATGAACTGGACTAAAGTCGGTAACATCACTGGAGATATTCATCAAATTATCCAATGGTGACTTTCATCTGGTGATAGAGTTTTAAACTGTCGGACTACTTTCCGAAAGGTCTTGCGCCGCGGACTTTTTTACAAAAAAAAAAAAAATTTCAACCGTGTAACTTCAAGTCCGTGTAAAAAGAAACCGTGTAAAAAAGAGGGTGTATTGTAAATAGACACATACATACATTTGTATTAGCTTTTGCGGTTCATATTTGCGCGCTTTTCCCGTTAAAACATATACGAGTATTACCTATATTCTATATATACATATGTACTATATACATACATACGTAAAAATCTAACTACTTGCATATTTTATGCATATGTATAAAATATATTATATTATTATATTTGGCGCTATTCCTCCATGAGAACATATGCATATCAAAACAAGTAAGGAAGGGCTAAGTTCGGGTGTCACCGAACATTTTATACTCTCGCATGATAAAGTGATAATCGGGATTTCAGGCGTGGTTGTGAACCGATTTCACCCATGTTTGGTACATGTCATCACGGTGTTAAGAAAATATTATATACCGAATTTCATTGAAATCGGTTGAGTACTTCCTGAGATATGGTTTTTGGTCCATAAGTGGGCGACGCCACGCCCATTTTCAATTTATAAAAAAGG
>NW_017536864.1:273548-304570 GCF_001853355.1 Bactrocera latifrons | reverse complement strand
GACGGACAGACAGACATCCGGATTTCAACTCTACTCGTCACCCTGATCACTTTGGTATATATAACCCTATATCTGACTCTTTCAGTTTTAGGACTTACAAACAACCGTTATGTGAACAAAACTATAATACTCTCTTTAGCAACTTAGTTGCGAGAGTATAAAAATCTAACATACCAATTATCAACCAAAAAGCGCCTGAATATATTGTAAATACATAGCTTTTACTTCATTGGCTGTCTCTTATTTGTATTTTTCTTATTTCATGCTCAATTCTGCTATTTTCGACCTCCTCATGTTAAATATTGGTGAAATCCGCTAATAATATTTTTGTGGTGAAATCCACTAATAGAAAACTCAACCCCTCCAAAAAGAGGAACGTGATGACAATCGGCACACCCTGAACCTTCTCTATATTATACGTTCTCTGATGCTATCCAAAAAAAAATTTATTTTTGACGTGTTGTCAACTAAAAGTTTGTTGCCATATATTATATAATATTATATACAGCTAGATATTCGTCGTTTTAAGCCGTTTTGCATCTTTTTTTAATTGGGTTTTATATATAATATATTTTTACTCTAAAGCCCTTAGAGAGCAAATTGCCTAAGATGAAGTAAATTTATAAGTTCGAATACTACTGTGACCAAATTGAAATGTGAATTTTTATTTCTTCGCGTATTTTGTGAGGCTCTAAAATTGAATTCTTCGATTTTGACTATGTCTGCTTATTGAACAAAGAAGAGCGATAATGCACCATCTCATACTACATGGTTATTCGTGATCATTTCGCCACATTTTTAACTAATATCGTGCCCCAAACACCGCATTCGCCTGATTTACCATCGTGTAACTTCTGGCTATTCAGCAATTTCACCACTCCGACGACAACGTTTTGACACAATTGAGCATATGCTATGATGACTGTTAAATTCGTTGGCATAAGTGTATTGCAGCGGAAAGGTATTAAGGGGAGATGAAAAGGACCAATGTCACTTTTCAATTTGATCACACTATTAAATCATATTCTTTGTGCTGAAACTATTTTTATTATAAACTATTATTTTGTTATTTTGTTATTAATAAAGTGTAATATATTAGACTTCAAAAAAATAAACACTTTTATGCGAGTTATTATTATACCCTGACAAAGGTATATTAAATTTGTCACAAAGTTTGTAACATCCAGAAGAAAGCGTCGGAGACTCCATAAAGTATATATTATATATAAATGATCAGTATGTCGCGCTGAGTCGATTTAGCCATGTCTGTCTGTCTGTCTGTCCGTCTGTATATAAACGAACTAGTACCTCAGTTTTTAAAATATCGTTTTGCAATTTTGTTCATTTGTCGAACCTGCCGATATCGAACCATTATAACATATAGCTGCCATACGAACTGAACGATCGGAATCAATTTCTTGTATGGAAAACTTTCAGAATTTGGCAATTTATTTTCACAAAAGTTGTCACAGGTTATGTTCTAAGGCAACAATGTAATCTCCGGAGAAATTATTCAGATCGGTTAACTATAGCATATAGCTACCATACAAATTTGGTAAGAGTTATTATTTTTAGAAATAATGTAATGTGGGAAGAAATTGTTCAAATCGGCTCACTATAGTATATAGCTGCCATACAAACCGAACGATCGGAATCAGGGGCTTGTACCTTTTGCATTTGACGTGGTATCTTCACGAAATTTGACATGGACTTGACATAAAGTAATAATATAATCTCCGAAAAAATTGTTCAGATCGGATTACTATAGCTTATCGCTTCCATACAAACTGAACACAAAGTTACTAAAAGAAATGCATCTGTAAAGGGTATATTAGCTTCGGTGCAGCCGAAGTTAACGTTTTTCTTGTTTTTATTTGTAATCAGTATAGTAGCAATAATTATGGTAAACTATTAGTGAGAGGCAGATCAAATATATATTTTCAATGTATTCTGGAGACTTATTTTAAAGATTGCAGCATATTCGACGAATGAGTGAATGGCTGGCAAAAGCTCAAGGTTATAGTTATTTCTTACGAAGGTTCACATTTGTATAACTTACATGAGACAATTATTTTCTTAAATCACATTTAATAAGAGAAACAGTTCTTACCACACCATCAGAATGTATTGACTTGGAATTTGAAAGGAATAATAATGTAGTCAGACAAATGTTCTTCTTTAAAGAACCATATTTATTGATTCATCTTTCTAAAATCTTCTGCTAAACTTTTGCATTCAGCAAAACTGTTCTATAATCGATCTCAGCACAACTTGCTTAGTTTTCCTTTTTATATTGTAGGTCTTAGTGTATTTGCTCCTTTTACAATATAATAATTGTGCTAAGCCGCATCATACATTAGCGCCATCAAACAAAAGCACTGATTAAACCATTCAAATCAACCAGGTTGTGATAGAAAAAGGTACAAGCTTCCAGAGTCTGAAGCAAACACAACAGCCAAGGATCCTTAGTCATTGAATCATTATCTGGTAGTAACCGAGATACACATCCGTTGTTGTGCAGCTCAAAAGAATGAGAAAGGACTATGGTAAATTCCAGTGGAATGCAATAATTTATACGCTTAAAGGTGAAAGGTTACACCTTTCAACATATTTAGTTATTAATCGCTTATATTACATGTCAAAGTCTCACTAAGTATAATTTCTACATTTTGCTGCAAGTCCAACACTGCTGTAAAAAATGTGGTCATCCAAAATTTAAAATGTATTTTAATTGATTGCACTTTGGACTCTCCAGTATTTATAAATTTCGAAGTGAACTATACGAGTATATAATTTTTATAACGACCATAACTTGTGACAAAATTTATGGCAAGGTTTAGTATATAAACATATAAGAGTTATATTATATCCTTTTGAACTGACTTATTAATAACATAGGAACTGATAAAAACATAAAAACCATTAAATTGAGATATATTACAAAAAAGATATATTACAAAAAAAGACAGGTCAAACTTGTAACAAATGTTTTTCCGAAAATGTATGCTTCGAAAGCCGTTCAACAGGAAAACAAACAGAATTAAACGAAATTATCGATCAGCAGCGGAAAGGGTTGAATTCAATATGCGAAGCAAAAACTGATAAACAAAGCATTTTCAATAATTTGCATTGGTCGCAATTAATTTAATAAATACGACGGTTATTCGGAGAGAAAAGCATACAAGTATCTATAAATTAAATTTGCTTCTAAAGGTAAAATAATGGTTTCACCTTCTGTGAACTCTACCGTGAATTGCTCATAAATAACCGCTTTTTCACTTGAGCTTACCTTATATAGCATATCGCCGTTTTGACTGATGGATGTGCATGTAAGTATGTACATATATATGTTACATTTTGGTAGGCACCGGCCATATTCCCTTTTCGGTTTATTGATTTCCCTCTAATCAAAATTAATGTGAGATTCAATTGATTGATTTCTTTATGGATTATCACTGCTGTACATTACGTACGTGTTTGATAATTCCAATAAGAGGTTTTGACAGCTTTTAAAGAGAATTACGGGGATAAATATAATGTTTTTACTGCTATGATGACTAAAAAATTCGTCGGCATATGTGTATTGCTGCGGGAGTGGATTACTTTGAAGGATATGAAATGGACAACATTCACTTTTCAGTTTGATCACAGTAGTGCATGACTGTGAGCTCAAAGTCCCCGAATTCCCCGATTTACTTGTACCATATTTATGGTATGTATGGTCGCATGGTGACCTCCTCTTTTTCCTTATTTCTCTTTGAATTATCACACTGTGAAACTGTCGTTTATTCCCCTTTAACTAAAATAACATTAATTTTTAACCATTCAACGGCACGTGCACATATTCGTATATATTATATAAGTGTGAGGCATATAACTAACCTTTTGTGTTAAGCAACCAGACTGACTATTTCCAAGGCTTATTGGTTTTGTGGCACAGTTAACGCTCCAATACTATGACATGTGGTCAGAATCGTCGGTTTGTGGTCGTTTCATTTGTGCTCATTAGCAAAATGATAAATCTTTTTTTTCTGCTTCACGGTAGCATACGGATTTGAACGAGAACAGTAAAAATATATCTAGATATTTAATGTTATGACAAAATATGTGTAAAAAATGGGGAAAAACAAAAAAAAAACCTTAATTACTTTTCTATTTATCAAAATTTTTCCATTATTCTAGTAGGGACGATAACCATTCACGTACTTTTTAAGAATAAATTGGGTTTCTGTGTTTCAGATGGTCCAAACATGAGAAATCATGTCCGCCATTGAAAAAATGCATCTCATTCACTTCGACAGATGCATTCAAAAACTTCCGAAAAAAACTATTTATACCTCATGATATGTAAAAAGAGTTCTATTATAGTTCTATATTTTATTAAAACAACCAGACCAGATTAACTTACTGACCTTTTAAGGAAACCTGGTTTACCTCACCATTTATCGTAATAAAATTTATTCATGGCATCTTTCATATCATTTTCAGTGAAGCTTCAACTATTCAAATGTGGTACGTGTGACATTACAACAAGTAGAAACGTAGGGTTTAAATTGACTATTATGAAATGCTTATTCTATGTATTAGTTTGCACACATTTAGTAGAGTCTGGCAGCAGAATATTTCATGCTCACATTTACCGTCACAAGTACAGGGAAATGAATTATACTATGGTTGGTTTTAAAATCTCCTTCGAAAGAATAAGGGTAGACCGTTTTCTTTTGTTACTATATACGATTTAGGCACCATTGACAGGAAATGTCTAAAATATATGTTATTGAGCGAATCAGAATGCAACGGTGCAATGAATAAAATAAGAGCCTTTTCCTTCATTAAATAATTTATGGGTTTACGCCACCCTTTTACTTAAGTACATACCACATACCACAGGAACAGAAATATATATTGAGCTAAATATTATCTATAATATTTACTTTACCATAAAAAAAATTATTCAACAATTCAACAAACATGTATTTTAAGACATGAACTTCGGCAGAAACTTACTCATTTAAACAGCCAATCTTTTGTTTTAATTGACGTGACTTAAGTGAAAAAATTCTTTAGTAAGTGTAGGGTTTCTCTTCGGAAGAGCCGAGCTGACTAGTTTCGATACCTTTTAACGACATTTAAATCGAAAATTTTGGCTAAACTCTATAAAAGTTTATTATATGGGAAACAGTTGTACCGATATAATTTTCGACACATTGTCCACGCGTGCATAAAGAGTTGGGGGTTAGCTTTCAACGAAAGAGATTTATATGGTGATGTTAGCAATGCAGGGGTAAAAAATTTTGGTAAAACAGTTTACCATTTGGTAAATATGTTTACCAAATAGGAATCAGTGTTTTGTTTACGAATGCTCAACATGGCGTATGATTAATGTAATTTAATGAGTAATGTGTTAATAAAAGTCCAGAGACAGTAAGTGTATTTTAAAATAATAATCAAAGTAGAGCGATCGAATATGGATGACAATCAATGGTCTACCGCAACATGATGCACACAATACACTATTTCTGTTTATATAGCGCTTGTTTGTAATTTCCAGAACTAAAAAAATTAAATATTAATTACATTTTTAACATCCCGAGTCGACCTGAAGGTTAGTTATACCACATTGGACTGTTGCCTCAAACACAACTAAACCTACTAAATTTTGGTACAGCGAATCTAAATGTTCGAAATCGACCATTGCCCTTGCCTAATATAATAAGTTTTGTAACTGGAGTACACTGTTTGCATAAGTATCATTCAATGTGTGAGTTAGGTAAATAATTTATTTTGGACACGTGTTCTCAGGAATATTTTAGTAAAATATAAACTGTAAATTCAATTAAACTAGTCACACTTTTTCTTTCGCCTACATAACCATTACACAGATAAAATCTTTTTGGACCTTAATCTTTCTATCATATCTTCAATATAAAGATTTTGGTTAACCTGGTTCACCTTTCCCTCATATATCCAATGGTGTGTATTTCATTCTGTTAGTTAATTTCATATAACATACATTTTAATAACATTCGAAGCAGTATTTTTTATTAATAGAAGATCTGAAAGAGCTAAAATTTTCCTTTCTTATTCTGTAGAACAGCAAAGCACAAGTAATATGAAATATATGTCCACTGTAATGTAGCAATTAATCAATCACAATGCTACAGAGTATAATAGTTTTATTCATCTACCGGCTGTTGTTACCAATTTCAATTAATCGATTATAATATATGGGGTTATATATACATATATCAGTGATCAATATGTCGGGGCGAGTTAAAATCCGTATGTCTGTCCGAGTAAAAACTATGGTATTGTAACGAAACGAATAAAGGACTCTTATTCTTTGGCAAAAAATGAAGGACGAGTTCGTAGGTGGACGTCGGACCACTAACAAGCCCACAGAAAGCCTTAAACGAAAACTTACAAAGTAAAAAAGCCACGCACGAAAATATTTTTTGATTATGCAGAAAATTTTTCGCCATTGATGAATTGCAGAAGATGTCAGCCATATGACCACCACGTCTTCATTTGCATATCTCCACCCATTTACATTAGTTTTCGATGACCCGGGTTAGCATTTCGGCTGAAATTTAGACTATAGTGCGTTGAATGATGTCTTCGAGTGCCCCGAGAGTTGGTGGTTGACTGGCGGAAACCTTTGTTTTAATATTTCTATTTATTTATTATATTTTTTTTTATTATTTATAGGGGTCAAATCACATGATATTGGTGGCCATTTCTGGAATTAATCGGTCGGAGATAATCCGCGTCGATTTCATTAAATTATAGGAAACATTTTGGTGCAAATCGTGTTATATATATAAACCCCTGCCATACCGCAAACTGCACCAATCTCAAATTGCGTTTCAGCAATTACAAGAAAGTTTTCACTCACGACACTGGCAACAATTTTGTTTGTTGACGAAGCCACTTCAAGCAGCCACTGAAGAATGTGATTTTGCTTAATGATCTTAGATACTTTCCAGGCGTTATACAACAGGAAAAATGGTAAACATTATTGACACACTAATTCAAGACAAATCTGTAATTTAGAAAGCATAGTCACCTTAACCTGTCATCCAAATTGGCAGACGCTGTCTTAGGATATTTTGACAATACTGATTGTAACATAATCACAAGAGTTAGTTAATGTGACATACCCACTCTTTGGTCAGAAGCATTACACTGTGCAAAATCGGATATACGAGTACACCTCTGTGAGTGCACCGCTTATCCGCTCTACTTATGTTACGATTTTCTATAATTTGGCGTTATGTTTATGTGACTTACCATGTTATTTGCATATTTGTTTGTCTGTCCATTTGTTTGTTTATTCGTTAAAAAAGGTGTGTAACGCCTACAGTTATAATCCGACTCCGACGTTTTTGGTCATCAAGTAGCTTAATTTATGCGAGTTATTTCTGAAAAGTCATTCACGATACATTTATGGGGGATTAATTTGCATGTTGAAATGTAAAAAAAAAAAAATCAGATGGAATTTAAAAGTTTGTTATGTGGGAATTGAGCGTTTTCATACCGTAACGTAAGATTGCCGGATATAATATTATGTACCAAATTTGGTATATGAGGATGTTGACTTTTAAAACTATTAAAAGCGTGAGAAGTCAATAACCAAACAATTTAAATTTTAAATTCTACCACCGGGATGGTATTAGACAGATAAAACTGTTCACAAGTAGTGGGTTTAAAGTATGTCACCATATGACTAAAAGTCGTCGAAACCCAAACTGGTCAAGCTGTACCGAATATACATAGCCCCGTACCTATAGTTGATTTTTGATCGGATCCAATATTTCCTTCAGTCCCATATTCCTAGTATGAATATTTTCGAACTTCCGCATGATTATATACCGTCTTTCTTTATTTGTTAACGTTAATTTGTGTAATTTTACTCATTTGATAAAAAAGGCGCTTGCTCCGCTTCTCTCGTCTCAAATTCAATGCTGCTAGTAATAGCTTATATCAGAAAAAGGTCCAAAATAGGAATATAATTTCAGCTGTTACAAAACTTTATATGTGTATTAAAACTTTTTTTTAATAGAAATTGCTGGAGTCATGTGTAGAAGTTCACGTAAGTGAGGAAAGATCCCTGATCGGCATTCACTTGAGAGTGGCCAGGAACGATTCTTTTACATATGACTCAAGCAGCTCACGACTTCCGATCTTTGACCAAGTATCCTCTTGGGAAGCCTAGTTTGAAGTCGAGCTAAAGGGAGAAGGCGAAATATCTCCTACAAAGGGTTGTGCGCTGGGTTTGGGACCCACCACGTAAAAAACACTACCAATAAAAAACTAGCGACAGCCTCGGTTTTGATGACGACCATGGAAAACGAAATAAGAACTACGAATTGAGGGCATTCACCTGGAATGACCGGAGCCGCTGCCCAGCTCGTTTATGTCCTCGTGAGAATAAAGGCTGACATCACCGCCGTTCAAGAAATGCGATGGACGGGACAAGGACAGAGACGAGTATGTCCATATGGCATTTACTACGGTGGCCATATAAAGGAGCGCAAATTTGGTGTGGGATTCGAGGTGGGAGAGAGACTCCGTCGCCGAGTCAAAATCGTGATTGGCGACTTTAACGTCTTTGCCCAAGGTATCTTTGGCACTACGGTCGGTAAATTCAGTATCCATGTCGAAACATCCCCCAAATGGGTTGAGGCCCGAAATATGGTGATCCGTAGTACTAGATTTCAGAATAAGAATATTCATCAAGCTACCTGGCTGTCTCTCACAACATACAGCCGAACGATTTTCTACTCGGCTTTCGCTCCTGCTCTCTGAGAGCACTCATCAAAAACTCGGTATAAGCGAACTGTGGGAAACCATTGGGATAGATACCGAGAGTTGAAGAGGGAAGCGAGAGGCATTTGCAGACAGAAATAGAGAAAGGCCGAAATGGATGAGTATGAAGAGCTTACAGAAGGTTTCAAGACCAGAGCATACTCTTGTAGAACACAAGTAGGTGCCCAGAATATACTAAAATTACGGAGAGAACATTTCTCCAGCTTGATGAACGACAGTGAAAGTACAACGCCAGAAGAAGGCGAACCCGATTCCCCAATCGATGACGACGGAGCAGACTTTCCGTTGCCCGAATATATAGAAGTTCGAAGCCGCGGGGGCCGATAGATTGCCGGCCGAGCTATTCAAACACGACGGCGAAGAGCTGATAAGGAGAATGCATCAGCTACTTTGTAAAATATCGTCTGATGAAAAGATGTCCAATGATTGGAATTGAAGTGTGCTCTGCCCAATCCACAAAAAGAGAGACTCACACTCTGCACCCAGTAATGTGGGATAAGCCTTCTCAACATCGCGTATATGGTTCTAACGAGCGTATTATGTGAACGATTAAAGCCCACCGTCAACAAACGGATTGGGCCTTATCAGTGTGGCCTTAGACCTGGCAAATCAACAACCGACCAGATTTTCCTCATGCGCTATATCTTGAAAAAAATCTGTTAAATGAGAGTCGACTCTCACCACGTCTTCGTCGATTTCAAAACTGCTTTCGACAGCATGAAAAGGAGCTGCCTCTATGCCGCGAAGTCTGAATTTGGTATCCCCGCAAAACTAATACGGCTGAGCAACACTAAAAACTCCGTCAGGATCAGGAAGGACCTCTCCGAGCAGTTCGATACCAAACGAGGTTTCAGATAAGGCGACTCTCTTTCATGTGACTTCTTCAACCTTCTCCTTGAGAAAATAATTCGAGCTGCAGAAGTAAAGAGAAGGTACCATCTTCTATAAGAGTGTACAGCTGTTGGCGTATGCTGATGATATTGACATCATTAGTCTTTACAACCGCGCCTTTAGTTCTGTTTCCTCCAGAATGGATAAGGCAGTGAAGCAAATGGGTCTGGTGGTGAACGACGACGATAATGACATAGTTCAGCAAATTAAAAGACAGCGGCTACGCTGGCAATACTCCAGCTCTGAAAGTATTCGATGCAGAACCCGCCGGGGGAAGCAGAGGAAGAGGAAGACCTTCACTGCGTTGGAAGGACCAGGTGGAGAAGGACCTGGCTACGCTTGGAATATCCAATTGGCGCCACGTAGGGAGAAGAAGAAACGACTGACGGGCTGTTCTGAACTCAGCTATAACCACGTATTTAAGCGGTTTCCACGCCAATAAAGAAGAAGAAAATGGCTAAGTTTATTGAAAAATAGTTCGTTAATCCATTTGTAATAATTTCTTATACTTTCAATTGTATAAATAACTCTTTCATAAATTAAATGGAAGCTTTAAAGAAAGATTTTAAAAGTGTATCTTTTGAAATGCTGTTATTTAGGTGAAAAGTTATTTTTGAAAGTAAACAAGGACACGTAAATTGCTACTATATTGTTCAAGTTAGACTGGCAAAAAAATCAAGTGTTTATTTTAAACTTTAAAAAATATATATGTACGTATTCCCAAATCTTTTGCAATTCACAATCATTTGGAACCTCGTATATATTTTCTAGAGAATCCGGCGTTTCCTTCTCAGTGTTTTCATTGATGCCAAATTCAATATATTCAGAGTGTAAGTATCTGTAATGTAGGTCTGTTTATTTGTGTAATATTACACAGTCTTTTCGTATTTTGTCAATAGATGTCGTATATCTCCAGTGCTTATATTAAGCTTAAAATCTCATCTTTCCAACACTTCCATATGACATAATATGATTTGTAGCAGATGTCATATACGATTGCAATGACATGTGTTGATAAAATATAAAAAGACTACCCAATATTAATTTACTAGAAAAGGAATTTAAAATTTTGTTATATGGGAATTAGGCGTGGTTATAGTCTGATTTCGCATTAAATTTGGCTGAAATTGGTCGAGAGGATCTCGAGGTATGTGGTTTCACATAGCCGTTTGGATTTCAACTTTTCTCGTCATACTGATCATTTACATATACATATATTTATATAAAACCAAATATCTATCGTGATTAGTTTTATGTGATACGTACAAGTTTAAGTGAACAAAACTAACATACTCTGTAGCAACATGTTTCAAGCTCTCACTCTACATAGAAATGACACACAATTAGTTCAGGTGAGTAATACACATTTGCTTATTGCTGTTTCTTTATATGTATATACGCTCGAACTTTAGAATATGAACGTTGACTCATAATCAAAAAAACTTCCAAAAGTTTTGAAGTCTAATTACATTTTCAGCTTAAGCACAAACAGATTAGCAGTCAAAATTAGAATTTCGAATTGCAAATAGGAGGTTGAATTAATATTTGTTGCCGATGAAATAGATACAGATCATTTGATTTGTTTATATGCTTATTAGAAAGTTTACTTTTCCAGCCCTTGTATCTCAAAAATGAAATGTTTAATATTTCTGGAAACGACGTCAAAATATCACAGAAGCTTTCCGCTTTGGGGTCACAATCAATTACACAAAATGATTTTTGTTATTTTTAGAGGATATGTAAAGTTATGGGTAGTTTTAAAGAATGTACTGCTGCTATATGTATTTCTGGCCTAATAATGAAAATGGGAATATTTATCAACGAAAATGGTTTCATTGTTTTTCACAATATTCTCCATCAAGATTTATACACTTTTGCATGCGCTCAAACCAATTTTCGAAGCACTTTTACCACTCCGATTGAGACACCTCCAAAACATGGATTTTGAATGCTTCAACAGCATCTTCTGGCGACGAAAATCGTTGACCACGTATTATTTTCTTGATATGTGGCCGTTTTGGCCGGTCAAATAGGCGCTGGTTTGAGCCGATGTGTGAGAGTTCGCATTGTCATTGTGCACAATGATTCGTCTTCTCTTGTTCGCTTTTCGAATTTCTCCGAAGACTTCAGKYAAACAAATGGTGGTGTACCACTCAGAATTGACCGTCCTACGTTGCTCAAGCGGAACAGTCGCATGTGACCAGTTTTGCCGAAGAAACAGGCGACCATTTGCTTCGAAGTGCTTCATCCACGAACAACTTTCGTTGGATTTGGCTCGTCTTCGAAGACCCACACGGTCGATTGCCGTTTTGTTTTGGATTACATGTGACGATCTTATGAAAGCGACGTCTTTTGAAGCACCGCGATCGTATTTTTTCAGCATTTCTTTACACCAATCCACACGAGCATTTTTTTGAGCGATTGYCAAATTGTGCGGGATCCAACGAGAACAAACCTTTTTTACGGCCAGGTGTTCATGCAATATGGAATGTATGCTGGTGGGAGAAATGTATAGGCATGCCTTTATCTGAAGGTATGTTACGGCATCGATGTTTTCTGGCACAACGACTGTTTTTGGACGACCTTCACGAAATTCGTCTTTGAGCGAGCGTCGGCCACGATTGAATTCGTTGTACCAGTTTTTCACAGTGCTATAGGATGGTGCTTCATAGCCATATAAAGATTTTAGTTCATCGATGCACTCTTGTCGTTATAATCCACGTCGAAAGTTGTGAAAAATGATCGCACGAAAATGTTCAAGAGTTAATTCCATTTTTTGGCCGAGATGAATTTTTTAATTCAATGTAAATAAAACAATTCACTATTAAATGACAAAACGTTTTGAGTTATGTTATGCTAAAAACTGTCAAACTTTCCAATGGAAATGTCAGATTGCACTTATGTAGTGTTGCCTAGGCCAGAAATATATATATACGTAGACGGTACTATGGAAATTCACCCGGTGTCTGCTTCTTTATATTTATAGTAAATCATTAAAACAGCCATTTGACTGTATCGGTAAACTTGATTCTTTTTCTTTTTAAATAAATCGGAAATAATATGCAATATTTCGCGCGTAAGGTTTATTTAGAACGCTATAATTTGAAAAGTCTCTTTATTGCACAATCTGAGCAAAGAGCAGCCCTTGAATGTAACCGAGTTTAGGTAGGAATGTTACCTTTTTTGTAATAGATATAAAAAATCAAAGACCTTTGAATAGACCCTTAACAAGAAACATTTTATAACCTTCAGAAAAAGAATGTGCAGGAAGTAATAATAAATTGTATCATATCAAACCTACAATTTATCTTAATCACATTATCGATTAATAAAATATTGATTGGATCGAAGTATTCGATGGTAGAAAGTCAGTGGGTAGGCTGAGTGGCTGTTTGACGATGCACCTAGGCTTCTATGACACCAACGGGGCTAATATTCCATCACTATATTATCTCCTCCATTCAATTTATCAGTACAATAAGCTTTGCTTGTGCAATCATATAGGCCTTATTAGAGACGTTGATTTTTAATGCCGATTCCCATTAATATATTGGATATCTGATTTTAACCTATATTAAAATTATTCATTTTGATCAGTGCCATGAATCGGTGAATATTTTTAATTTGTTATTTATTATCATTTCATAAAGTAGTAAATTGACATTGAAGGAAAATTCACTATATTTAAGCGAATTTATAAATTCAAATCTCTTATGGAGTAAGCTTCAAAGAAAACTCCACGTGGAACACGTAATTTGGTAAATTTTAATTTTATAACAGTTTTGTAACATATAACCTATATGTTTAGTGTTAAGTTTCCATTTAAAATATTGTTTTCTTTCTTAAGATTTTCTTAAGATTTCAAACCTTTAAACGCAAACGGTAGAAACATGAATAATAGGTAACATCCTCCTATTTTGTTAAGTAGCTTACTGCATATTAATTGCTTCATTGCCGCTCAAATGCTAAGCTGAAGGAGAACTATAAAATGTTAGTTTCATTATTCTCATTAGCGGCTTAATGGAAGAATGTTTATATTGTATGTATAGTATGTATAGAGATCAACTGGAGCGCCTGCTTGTCGCTTCCTGCTTCCATAAGCTCTTTCTATGTTGTACCAAATATCAGATAACATTTTTTGAAGCTTTGAAATTTTGAAATTTCGATCTTGGGTATGCACCACATCTTCGAGAAACTCTTCAAGTCTGTGTGAATAAAATAAAGTCGTTGGAAGTCGATACATATCATGACATGAATGACAACTCGAGAAAATGCTGAGAGACTAAATTTGTCAAACCCGACCGTTCACAAGCACATAGATTAATTCTGAATCTTAACTGTGATATGCTATCAAAAGTCAAAGAAGTCATCTATTTTTCTAGTGCATTATATTGAAAAGTGGGTTGTTTACCAGAATGTAAAGCATTGGTGGGTTTTATCAGCTAAACAAAGTGAGTGATTCACTAAAATAAAAGAGTCTAAAATTGATTTATAGAAGAGATATAGTGTTCCACAAGTATAATGAGAGACCTCATACAAATTTTACAACTCGCCAAAAGATTTTCCAGCTTAAATGGAGTGTATTATCACACCCACCATATTCTCCAGAGTGGACAATTTCGTACTACTACTTGCTCCAGAGTCTATAATATTTTTGGGGTGGTTGAAGCTTCCTTTCACTTCAAACACGGACGTTAAAAACTACTTGGACCAGTATTTTCCTGTAAGGATAAAACATTTTGTGTGCGTGGAATCAATTTCTTCAAAAATTGCAAATGGTATTGAATTCATAGGATGTTCTACACAATAAATAAATCGTATATAATTTGTTCTAAAAAAGAAAATACTTAGAGAATGACCCAATAAATACGCAAAACCCTTTCATGCTCAATGTTGTCTATAGGCAATGTGAAGGGGTGCTAAAAAGGTACCGGAGGCTTAGAATTTTATACCAGGGCGAGCAGTTATCCCTCGGAATTCACTCCAATGTTTTAAAGCTAAAGGCGGGTAGAAATAAGAATTCTATTCAGTGTGAAGTTCCATTGCGGCCCGGCTTATGTTAGCTTGTATAATTTGGGGCGCTGAACAACGCATTGTTTGGATCTATATGTTTTTAAGGACCATGAGGTTAGGCCATGACTGGCAGGTACTCATGTAAAAGACAACGAAAGCTGTCATCTAATACAACGATATTGTTCAAAATAACTAAAATCGCAAAAAATTAATAATTAATTAAGGCAGAGACATTAAATTTTACCTTCAAAATGGTATGAGCCGGTTTGAAAATTGGACAATGGGTGTGGCATCGCCAACTTTTTGGTGAAATCATATGTCTCGGGACCCAAACGAATTATTTCGACCAAATGTAGTACCTAGCATTCTTCTCATATTTCTATGTCACAGTGTGAAAATTTACCATTATTGGACAAAAACCACGCTTACTTCCATATAGCACAATTTAAAATTCCATCTGATTCTTTCACTTTCCAGTACAGAAATTAATAAATAATAAATATAACTGGAAACAATTTTGCACTAATACTTCCTTTAAAGTATGCCACATTATGTCCAAAAATTGTCCAAAGTTAGACAGAACTATTCAAGCCCCTCTTGACGTTTTACATTTTAAGGTATTTTCCTGGCTTTGATTGCAAGAATAAAAAATATTCGACTACGAACTTAGCCCTTTCTTACTTGTCTTAATACTGTTTACATTTCAACTAATAAATTTTATTGTCGTTAATGTATTTAGATTATTTTGGTTGAAAAATTCGTTTTAACTTTCAACGGATACTATAGTTTTGAAAATATTTTGCATGCTAAAAGCAATAACAAGTTTGTATAATAAAATGTTTCGCTCTACATTACTTTTTTCCTTTGTGTTAAAGGGATGAATCCTACAAACAAATAAACATTGTATATATGTAAAAGTATATTTAAATATTTCGCGTATAGAAAATATTGTTTGGTGTGCCGACATTTGTGGACAAAGTCACTGAGGAGACAACGTCTTTTTTCATCGAAAGAAAAACCAAAATATTTTTGAAGTGTTAACAAACTCTTTTTTATAAGGAGCCGCTCAGCTTTTAGCGCAATGTTCGTCCTATTTTTAAATGTAGTAAAGAGAAAATAGCATAGAAAATGTATAAACACTTCCCACATAAATATATCTATACATATACGGGGAGAATAATAATAGCCTTGTTTTATTTGACGATCATAAGCTAATAGCTAAATCATAGACAAATAAAACGCATTTAGCTTATTTCATATTTTAGCTTGAAAACGAAGTCTGTTAGCAACGAAGTTAGCATGAAGTTCAAGTAACCAAAATATTATTAAGTATTGTGAAACTTCATCAGAATATAATTTCAGAGATACATTGTGAGCAATGACTTATTAAACATACATACATATGTGTGAGTGAAATTATTTTTTTACATATATAAATATTCACTTATTTGTAGCTTGCTTTTTAAGAAATTAACCAAGGTGAGCAAACTCCAAAATGAATTAAAAAAATTTTGATTATTTATTTATGACCACATTGACAAGATTTGTGCATTCACTGAGGTTCTTTTTCTCTTAACCGTATTTAATAGCAATTTAAAATTTTTTTATGGCCAAAATATCCTGGTTTGCGAAAAGAAATTGTAAAAAAAAAAAAAAAAAAAAAAAAAAAAAAAAAAAAAAAAAAAAAATTTAAAAAAAAAAAACCGGTACGAAATAAATTTTTAATAATTTATATCATTACATATTCATTAATCAACTTATGCAAAATTATAAATAGTGAGGTCACATATGTACGTAGGTAGGTAAGTGCAGCCCTGTTATCTGTATCTGCTATTATGTTTCACCTTCTCTCTCAAACCATTTTGAAAAGTGGGAAAGTGGAAATTTGCTTCCCTGTTCCCTGCTACTCCGCAGCCTCGGCAGATGCCGTTGTAGGGCATACGCATTTTGGACGCATGTTCCCCAAATGGCCAGTGCCCTTTCGTGGTAGCTGTTACTCTGTACATTATTTTTCTTGACCCATTTAATAAGTCGTTGGTTCTTTTCCTGTCATATGTTGGCCATAATTGTTTAGTAATGACGCATTTTGTAATGTTTTTCCACCTGTTATTTGCAATTTGTTGAAATTGTCTATTGATCTCTCCTTTGATTGATCCTAGCGGGCTTGGTATCAGCTTCGCCTCGGATTCGTTGAGGGAAACTCCTGCCTTTGCCAACGCGTCTGCTTTTTCGTTACCGAAAATGTTCCTGTGGCCAGGAATCCTAGAACAAGTCTAGTTGGAGCTTTTATTGAGCTTTGGAATTTGTCATGGGTAAAGACAAGGATAGGAGCGCCGCTTGGCTATCCGTAAATATAGTTGCTTTATGTATATTCTCGTGGTTTTCTAATAGAACTTCGCATCCTTTTTCTATGTCTAGTACTTCAACTTGGAAGATGCTAGCCAAGTTCTGTAGACGTATAGAGGGAGATATGCCTAGATCAGCGGAGAATACCCCCGTGCCTACTCCGCAGTCCATTTTGGACCCCTCGGTATAGACTGAGATGGTATCCTCCTATCCTTTCGAACCTCTTCTCCATTCTCGTTTAGATGGTATCCTCACCTGGTAGTGTCTATTGAAATCCAGCTTTGGTAGAATGTAGTCTAATTTATTAATGGTGAGCTTGTTTAGGTTACACTATGTCCTTATTTCTGTTGATTCCAACCACCCAATCCTTTCATTCTTATCGCCCGCAATAGCTGCTGTACCAGAAGTTGAAACTGAGGAATTTTGGTTCTGCTTGTGAATATAATCAGTTCTGTTTTGTTCGGGTTAGCTCCTAGTCCATTGTTCTTAGCCCATAGGTTTAACCTTCGAAGTACTCTTTCCAAAATCTCGCTGACTGTTGAAGGATACATGCCTAATACCAACAACACTATATCGTCTGCATATGCTACTGCTTTCACTCCTCCACCGTTCAGTTGGAGTAGTATTTCGTTCAGCGCTACAACCCATAGAAGCGGAGAGAGGACCCCTCCTTGAGGTGTCGCTCTACTCACATAACTTGTTTGTGTTGTAGCGCCGTTTGAAGCTATAATCTTCCTATCCTCAATCATCATATCACCTCGTGAAGGGCAGTTTTAGTTGATCGGCCTTTTATGTACGCATTTTGGGACTTTGATAACTTCTCCGCCATTATTATTCTGACTTGTAAATCTATTAGCCTTTCTAGTACCTTCAGCATAAAGGATATAAGGCTTATAGGTCTAAAATCCTTGGCATTCTCGTGTGTTCTTCTGCCTGGTTTTGGAAGAAACACAACTTTACTTCTTTTCCAACTTCTTGGGATGTAAGATAGTTGAATTTGTATATATTTTCAAGCCTTTGAACCATTGGTTCTCCAAGTTTTCGCAGCATTATGGACATACTCCTGTCAGGAATTGCCGCTTTAAATGGTTCAAAACTATTTATGACATATTTTTATGATTTTACTTTTGTCTACTATTTGGCTCCGTAATCAGCTAACGGCGGTTCTGGTTGAACCCTCGTTGAAGGTGTTTGCTGACTCTCTGGGAAGCGCGTTGAAATTAGTACCTCCAGAGACTTATTTAACGAGGAGGTCCAATCACTTCCCTCTGCCCTAATGTAGGCAGTATTAATATGATCTTTGGATAGCATTTTGTTCAGCGTTCTTTGCAACTTTCTATCGATGTGCAGAAAGATCGTCATTAGTCGTTTTTAGCTTTCCTTAGTTGTGTTCTCAAATTCTTGAGTTCACTACTCTACCAAGGAAGAGACCTTCTCTTTTTCAGAACTGTTAGCGGAGTGGATTTATTGAAAGTTGTGGTTAAGATTTTTGCCAACTTCTCTACTTCTGAATCTAGTTCCTGAGGATTTCTAATGCCCCCCCCTTTTAAGGCACTTTGTTGCTATACTGCTAAATTTTTGCCACGCTGTTCTTCTAGGGTTCCGATATGTGAGAGAAGCACTGTATTTCTCGCGGATGCTGAAGAGTATCCAGGAGTGATCCGACATGGAAGGCTCATCGTATTCCCTCCAGTTATCCACAACGAGACTGTCTGTGTCTATTGATAGTGTGTGGTCCAGCACTCTCTCCAACCCCGGAACCTATCAGAGCATGGGAAAATAAAGGTGAGCTTATCGCCCTTGTTGAATATACCTAGATTACTATTCAGAATATACTGCAAGAATGATTCACCTCTGGTGTTTATACTGGAGCTACCCCATACAGTGTGCCTTGCGTTTGCATCACACCCTGTTAGGACATCTTCCTTTATGTTCTCCTCTACTAGAATGGTGAGCGGGCCGGTGGTATGTCTTCGTCATTGACCAAGTAAACCGAGACCAAGAAGAAGGGCTTTTCCTTCTGTTCCACCTTTACCACTGTGATATCAGCTGTGCTGTAATTAGGACAAATAAATGCATTTATACTTCTATTGATAACAATACATGCCCTAGGTTTATCTTTGTTCCGTGTGTAAAAAAAGTTACAGTTACTGCTGTTAAGCCTTTTAATGGTATCCTCATTGACCCAGAGCTCCTGTATTAGGCTGATGTTGATGTCCCCTCGTTTATGAGGATTGTCAGATTCGCTGTAGCACTCTTTGAGTGCTGTAGGTTTATCTGTACGTATCTTAAGTTATTGGGCATATTGGGTTTCTTCGATGCCCACATTCCTTAGCAACTGGCTGGCGTCGTCGACGTCTTCCGTGTCGTCTTCGTCAGCCGCTTTGTCCCCTTGGAAGATTTTTAGTCCGTCCTTGCGAATTCCGAAGCTGATTTTGTAGTCAGTCTTCCTGAGAGCCTCAATGGACTCATCGCAAATGGCCACCAGTATTTTTATACTTGCTTTATTGGTTTTTTTCTCATTGATCAGCTGACACTCATCTATATACAAGGTTTGTTTTGCAGCTTGATTCACCTCAGGAGTTTTTCGCCTGGCTCCTCTAGAGGGGATAGCCAAATGGGAGCACGGGGTCTCTTCGGAATGTCCAATGTCAATTGGGGGCCTCATGGGTGTTGCTGATCACCCGTCAGGAAATCTTGCGAGGCCTGGTCCGCGCACTTGGTGACCCTGTAGCCCCTAAGGTTCTCAGAGGAGCCAAACTCCGGGTGAGGACTAGCAGAATTGTCGAGTACAAACCTTAGCACAATACTCGACAATTTGTCGTCGATCTATACCCAAAACATTTTCTTTATATAAGGTGAATTTTCGTAATAAAGTTGAACGATTTGTAAACGTTGTTCAGGTATAAGTCTTTCCCGACCCAATTTTACATATTTTATATGTCTCATATTGACCAATATTTTCTGTCAAAAGCCAACTTTTCAACAATTATGATCATAAGGTGACATACGATGAAAATATTATTCATGGACAATTTTATCACATTATATAATCGCTTCTTCATTTCTGTACTAGGAAGTGAAAGAATCAAATGAAATATAAAACTGTGCTATATGAGTAAAAGGCGAAGTTGTAATCGGAATCGGATTCACCTAAAAATGGGAGGAGCCGAGCCTATCGTTCAATTCTTACCACGTCTGCCATAAAGCCCTCACATTCCATCTCGGATGTAACATTTTTTTTTTTTTTTTTACTTATTTAGTCATTAATATATCGCATTTTTAGTACGTTTTAACATTATCGTTATATGGGGAGTTAACGGGTTTAATTCTGCTTTCAACTGCTTTTTTACAGTTACAGTTTTTACAGTAGCGATAGGCGACCGATTTCAACTCAGTCATTTGTATGTTACGGAAGGAAGATGGACGAAATCGGATTACAGCCATGACTACTTCGAATTTAACACAATTTTAAAATTCATATGATTCTTTCCTTTCCAGTGTTCAGGAAGCAATTAACAAAATGGGATAAAACTTGGCACGAATAATGCCTTTAGAGTATGCCACCTTATGACCAGAAATTGTTCAGATCTGACAAGAACTGTTCAAGCCTCTGGGTGCTGAATACATAGATCCCAGTAGGTATAATTGACATTTAACCGAAAATATTGGTCAATTGAAATTCAATCGTATATAAAGATTTTCGAACTCTCGGGTGACTTTATATTGCATATATCGGCAAATATGTAAGTTATCCTATCACTACTACTCATTATTATTAATAAGTTTCTAATTAGTTTCGATACACGAGTCGAAGTGGTTTTTTACACCAAAAACAACCAGCTTGCTTCTTAATAAAGAACGTGTTTCTATTATAAAACTCCTTAGGCAACATTGGTCGAATATGCTATGAGGCCTTCGATATCAAAATAACTTCGGTTTACGTGGCTTTATTCACACGAGTGTAAATTTTTTTATTATTTTATATATCTATTAAGCTTTTTTCTTTCTCTCTCTCTCTCTCTCTCTGGTATCTCCGGTCCCATTCTTTATATATACTTTATGCAAAGTTGAACCCCGACTTACGTGAATTCGACTTACACCGTAATCATTCGAACCCACCTATTGCGTAAGTCCAGGTTATTACTGTACTTACATAAGAGGTTAACCATAACAACGGTCAATTAACATCTGCGGCTTATGATTTCAAGAGCAATGCACAATGTTCATGTATGAATTGTGCATTAATTTCCAAAACAAATGTATTTATAAATGTGTTTATTTGTAATAAAAGAGATTAGGGATTATTTTTTTCTTACTGTTATACCTGAAGTTATCTTGTCAAAAAAATTTCGATGCGAAGACAGGTCGTTCAGTTAGTATATCAGCTATATATTATCTTGGTCCGATAACGGCGATTCCGCCAAATGACCTGCTTCTTTGAGAGAAACGAACGTCTGTAAAAAACATCAGATAAATATCTAAAAACCTGAGATATGTCTGCGCGAATCCGCGTATATTCAGACAGATGGACTTAGCTACATCGACTCAGCTGGTTCTCTGATCATTTATAAACTCGTATTAAAATATATAAGACTATAAATAAATATTTATAATCTATGTCTGTTTGTTTATGTGATATTTATAATTGTTCAATTTAATCTCCAATAATTACATCATATACAGCTGTTGACAGCTAATTAGAAACGCTCCCTTTTTGTAAGGTGCTGATAAGTATAATGACAAAATGTTTTGATGTACGTTATTTATATTCCTAAAAAAACCTCGCATTGTTTGTGTTACTATATTTACTAGGAAATACGCTCGGTATTGTAGTTGTGCATTGAAGTAATGTTAATTTTTTCCCAAATAGTAAATGCGATACCATGTGGAAGGTAAAGGTTGTTTAAAGAATTAAAATTCCTTAAGGGTTTCATTTTTATTAATAATATAATTGATTTCTGGTAAGAGTGTGTTTCAAAGTAGTGGCTTAAAATATATTGAAATGTATTATTCAAGTTTTTTAATGAGGAAACGCTGCAGCTTCTTCTACCCTTCGCAGCTAAATTTTTGACCTTTGTCGGTCTTGAAAGGTGTCCAAGGAAATTTCGAATAAGTTCAAATGTTCAAAAAAATTGTTTTGAATGTCCTTAAGCATACAGAGAATTTTAAAACTATTTTCAATATTGCACGCAAAGAAGAAACCCGAAAAACTTCAAAAGAAATATACCGCAGAATTACTACTTTTCCCGAGGAGACCTAAAAAAAGAGTGACATTCTACTTGAAATTCAAGACGAATATGGTGTCCAAATATCCAAGAAAAAAATTTCTTGACTTCACGGCAGGGCAGCACGCATAAACCACTTCTGACTAAAATTCATAGGAAACGGCGCGTAGACTTTACCAACTCTTATTGGTCTTGGACAACAGATCAATGGAGTTATGTCATTTGGAGCGATGCAACAAAAATTAGTCGCAAATGTCTTGATGGTCGATGGTATTTTCGTCCAATCAATCAAGAATTTGATTCCCGTTATCTTTCACGCGAAGTGAAGTGTGGTAGATGATATTTATGGTGTGGGGATGTTTTACCTGGTGTTGTGTTGATACACTCCATGAGATTTATGGAATTTTAAACAAGGGGGAATACGTCGACATCTTGAAAAATGTTCTGATGTCTTGAGCTGGGGAAAATTTGCCTGCTATATGGAAATTCCAGCAAGATAACGATCCAAAACATACGACGAAGTTCTCACAAAAGTGTTTTGGTGAATATCCAATCAATGTTTTGGAGATGCCATCGTCCAACTCAGACGTGAACATCTCTGACATGGTGTTAAAAAGCCGTTAGTACGAAAAATATCCCAATTATTAATTATTTTTTTGATAAAATAAGGACGGCATGGCAGACAACACCAGCGCACAGTGGGGTAAATGGTTCTCAAAATGGAGATTAATTCCCACAAGTCTTCTAGTTATGGAAAGTTGTTTTTTTTTTTCGTTAATTAATCATAAAGAAGTAAGAAAATAATGCAATTCGAGTTTTTTGATTGTTTTTGTTTTATATCTTAAAAAACAAAAATATACTGAACATCGGTTTTTTAAATTTTTAATTTTTTTAAGCTTCAAATTTTATTTAAAATATATAAACTGTTTCTTCATCACTATAATCATATTCATGATCATTGTCGTTTTCGCTTGAACTTTAATCATCGCCTTCATCATCAACTTCATTATTATTGCCACTCTCTATCACGATCAACTCTAATGCTTCTTCGGGTAAATCCTGCACTTTTTTTTTGGTAATTTTCTAGTGGTTGATATAACGGGGTCAGAACTGATTAAAARTCTGTTAAATATGTCTTCATTTGCTTTTTTTCTGCTGCATTTGCGAGAAAAATTTTCTCTAAAATTCTTAAAATCTTTGTTTCGAGCTTCCTGAGCTTCTTCTGATAATTGTCCGATTGGGAACATAGCGTACGATATTATCTCTATTATCATAAAATATTTGTGAAGTGTGTGAGACATGTTATACCAAGGATAACATTCAACGAAATATTTTGCTGTATTTAAAGCGTAGTCACGAAACTTCTGTACCTCAATATCGTGCCCACTAGAAACAACTACGAATATTATATGTATCTTTTTAATCAAATTTATGTCAACTTTAGTAATTTTCTCATTTGATTCTTCAAATGAAAGTTCTTTGCGGCCACGTTTCATTCCTTGTGAATGAGTGAAACCTACCGAAGAATACAGCCAACGAATTTTAAATTGACTAATAAAGGTTTTTATCCTGTCATCAAACTCTTTTATAAATTCATCAGATGGCTCAATACGCTTTTCCAATTGCTCTTTTAAAAATTAAAATTTTTCATTAAATTTATCACAGCCAGAGTTTTTCATTATGTCATAAAGACTTTGACGAGGAACCCAAATTACATTAGAACTGGTTAATATAAGGAAGATAATAATATTTTTATCCTCTTTAAATGTAGTCAATGTCGGTATCGCTTTTACCATGATAGTTAAATATACATCACTATTGTCATTTCTCTCGACTGCACATGACATACAAACATTAGTAATAAAAATTGCGCGGGAAAAAACAATGTCGGTTATCATGATTTTACATATACCCTAAACTTTAAATAAGAACCTTATGCCATATTAATTAATTATTACAAAATGTAAGAAATCAAAATTTTATTTCATAAATGTATGTTTATTATTATACATACATATGTAAGTAAAACGCGAATTTTAGACTATTCCGGAATATGTTCTTATGCATTTAAACTGCCGCTTATCGTAACGTAGGGTGTGAACAAAGCAAACAGGCATCCACTGAACAATAACAAACCTTTTTTGTTGCAATTGCTGTATTTGTTCTTCTTCTGCCTTGAGAAATTCGTGTATATTTGACCAGGCAGTTCGCATAAAGAAATGCATATACTGAGAAAGTTCGCAGTATTGGCGCAACTTTTTATACTCTCGCAACAAAGTTGCTAAAGAGAGTATTATAGTTTTGTTCACATAACGGTTGTTTGTAAGCCCTAAAACTAAAAGAGTTAGATATAGGGTTATATATACCAAAGTGATCAGGGTGACGAGTAGAGTCGAAATCCGGGTGTCTGTCTGTCCGTTCGTCGGTCCGTCCGTCCGTGCAAGCTGTAACTTGAGTAAGAATTGAGATATCATGATGAAACTTGGTACACGTATTTCTTGGCTCCATAGGAAGGTTAACTTCGAAGATGGGCAAAATCGGCCCACTGCCACGCCCACAAAATGGCGGAAACCGAAAGCTTATAAAGTGTCATAACTAAGCCATAAATAAAGATATTAAAATGAAATTTGGTACAAAGGATGCATTAGGGAAGGGCGCATTTGGACATAATTTTTTTGGTAAAGTGGGCGTGGCCCCGCCCCCTACTAACTTTTTTGTACATATATCAAAAACCACTATAGCTATGTCAACCAAACCGGATAGAGTCGTTTCTTTTGGGCATTTCCATGTACAGTTCAAAAATGGAAGAAATTCGATAATAACCACGCCCACCTACCATTCAAAGGTTATGTTGAAAATCACTAAAAGTGCGTTAACCGACTAGCAAAAAATGTCAGAAACACTAAATTTTACGGGAGAAATGTCAGAAGAAAGCTGCATCCAGGCTTTTTTTAAAAATTGAAAATGGGCGTGGCGTCGCCCACTTATGGACCAAAACCATATCTCAGGAAGTACTCAACCGATTTCAATGAATTTCGGTATATGGTATTTTCTTAACACCCTGATGACATGTATCAAATATGGGTGAAAGCGGTTCACAACCACGCCTGAAATCTCGATTATCACTTTATCATGCGAGAGTTCGGTGACACCCGAACTTAGCCCTTCCTTACTTGTTTTTTTGCAAAAAGAAACTACAACAGCCATAGATTACAGGAATGAAACAAGATTTGCTTTACCCCGCTTAACTCACAACTATATGTCGGCATATAAGGTCGAAATCCCATTATTTTAAGGCTTTCGCCCAAAAAAAAATTAAAATACTTAGGGACACGTAAAAACACAAATGAAATAATTTTGTATTTACACATTTTTGTAAAATCATAATTTTTTGCTTTTAAAATATTTTCGTCTCTAATTAGTTGTCGCACTAAAACCGTTGATTCCACATGTTTTAGTTATAATCTTCATAAAAAAAACCGAATTTTAAACAAAATTTTTACTATTAAAGTTTAAGTTTAACATAGGTTTCAATAAAATAAGTGAAAATACTGTTTAAATACGTGATTTATTGGAAAATAACATAATTTACTTCAAAATATGCAGCTACTGGTGTAGCCAAACAGTTCATATTCTTGCAACTTGGGTGGATCAAAGCCGAGAAAATACCTTCATATGTTGACGAACTTCATTTTAACAAGAAAAGAAGAACTAAGTTCGGGCACAACCCAACATTTTATACTCTTGCAACTGGCAGTAATCAAGGGTTAAAATGTCAACTAGAGGATCGGAACTCAACCAATTTTATAAATACATTCATATTGTTTTTTTGACAGGCGCGAAGGTGGAAAATGACTTCCGCATCATCAGTACTGTCATCACAGCAACGGTTTAGCCACTTGCAGGTTACTAAAAGCCCTCATTTAAGGAACCGCCGTCCACCCTGGGACACATAGGCATTACTTTAAGGTGGCGTTCCATTTTTCTCATTAGGATACATCACATACAATCTCCAATCATATGGAATACAGTCAGCCGGATATTAGAAAACACTGATATTAGTTACATGATCGCCAAGACAAGCTTTCGCCCTATTTTATATATTTTTGGCCACAAGGTGGCATAGAATTGATAGTGAAAATTTTTATGTCGTTATTTATTGTCGTATTATTTCTACAAGCATTATCTTTATTTGTTAAAGTATAACAAAACATACAGAAAAAACCACGTAAATAATAATTTTAAAATTTTATATTATTTAATATCATAACTAAATAAAAAATATATACATATTTTTAGTTTTACCGCTGTTGATCTTCCAGTTACTTAMTTTGAACTTCTGTTGTAAAAATATGCGATTGCGGTTGAATGTATCAGTATTCCGAAAAACTTTCTTCACAAAAGAACATTTGGCATTACAATATTCGTTTCTGCAAAACCAAGGCCTACTGTCAAACCACTGACTTACATGTTTTATTTCCAAATTTTAATTGCCTTTTGCCACATTATGCTGTGGTTTATGAAAGTGGCTATATTAATATAGAATTCAGATTATTTAAGTAATAGTTTTCTTCTTCTTATAATAGTGAATATATAATATTCTAAAAACGCACATCTCACTGACAGAAAAGCTGACACTTTCCGCTAATGACCCAACCTTTTACAGAAAATCATATACCTGCAATCTTCTTCTGCATAAAACGCCATGAACTGGTGAACTTTTCTGTTGTCGAAATAGTAGTAAGTTGAATATATATAAGACTAACATTTCTATTCGAGAACAAAGATCGCTGAAGTTTCGATTTTTCCAAAGACAAAGATTCAACGTGAATAATCATTTTTAAATGAGCCGAGAATCGGTACTATACATTCTACATATACCCTCCACCTAAGCCTCAGTACTTATACAAACTACCCTTGCACGAGAACACCAAACATGAGGACGTCACATCAATTTTCACCACAATTTTCAGATTCGTCATCACAGCGATCTGCGAGGTAAGGGATGATTAGCGCCAACTGCGTCATTAATCAGTTTTTACAGCGTTAACTTGTTCGGCAGTCCGGCAAGTTATGCAGCAAATGTGGACCCGTGCCACCTTTCTTTCGTGCATAATTTAGATATTATACTTTGTTATATATTATAAACCCTATTTTCAATTGTCTGTTTATTTTCATACCTTTTTTTTGTTTATACTGATCACTTGATTCTGCAAAGAAGGCCTTATATTAGGTGGTCAAAAAAGTCTGGTGGTATTTTTATTGAATTTTCAATTGTTCATAAATATTTTTTTTTGATGACTGCTACTATGCCGGTCTCTTTCGACCAATTCAGCGATTTTATCGCAATTTTCGACGACAGGCCTTCCGGAGCGTGGCGCATCTTCGACCACCTCTACACCAGAACGAAAATGTTGAAACCATCGTTGTGCGGTGGAAACTGTATTGGGTCCATAAACTGCACAAGTTTTATTGGCGGCTTGAGATGCATTTTTGCCTTTATCATAGTAGTACTGTAAAATATGCCGTATTTTCTCTTTATTTTGCTCCATCTTTGCGACGCTATAACTCAAGAACGACTTAAAAAAACAATCAATCAAACACGTGTTAGCGCGTGAAATGGGCTTTCCAAAAAGGTATAGCATGACCCGATGCGACGAATAAAACTAGAACTACGCACTTTCAGCGCCAACTAGCGAAAATACCGCAATACTTTTTTGACAACCTAATATCATTGTTTTGTTCATTTATTTCGCAAAATGATGCCTACAGTTTCACTTTTCGGTTAATGGCCACTGAATAAACGATATCTCACAGCTTACATTAGCACACAAAAGAAAATGTAGATGAAAGCTTATAAAATAAAGAATATAGATTTGTGCTGAGCAACAAATAAAGGATAGTTAAGTATTATATTATTTTCACTTTGACTGTAATCAATTCGGGATTTCGTCGAACAATTAGGTTAATCTATTTCGCTACATTTTGCAACATTGCCAACACCTGAATGTTCTTAGCCGGCTGTAATACTTAGCCCTTCCTTACTTCTCCTCACAGATGTCGGAAGCTTAGCGAATCGATGGGATTTTCCCGCGATGAGAGAGCTCGATGGGAGAAAAAAAAATCAAAATTTTCGTAATGGCATGAAAGAACAATATCTTATAGTTTGCAGTGTTTTTAGCATGAAAAAGATGAAAATTTTCAATTGTTTAACAAAAATGTGTGTAAAAAAATATTATTTAAACAAATTAACTGGGCAAATATATTTCTAATGTATATTGAACATCCTTCTGTATTTTTTAATAAAATCTCATCGATTTATCTACGGTAGTTATGAGAAAATAATTTTACTGTACTTTAAAATGCAACATTCAATATCTGATCCTACACCTAATGAAGTAAGAAATTTTAGAATCGGTGATAAGATTAAATTTTCAAAATCCACTTGACGTGAGAGAAATGTTAATAAAATTAGACACATATTTGTAATATGATCAGCAACGTTTTAATGTGTAATCACAACACCACCAATAACAAAATAAAAGAAATACTAAAAAATGAAACACGCGGTTATGATTAAAAATATTTCATTACATATCTAAATTTAACTATTTTCTTTGTCTAAACTGTACAGAATTAATTGGCAAAATTGCCTATGTTCGCCGGAGATAGTGTAGCTTCCCAACAGTGCAAGCATTTTTCCATTCGGTCAAATAGTTTCGGAACCTATTCAATGCAAAAACAAATAAGAAATGAAAATGTCCGGGTGCATCTGAACATTTTATACTCTCGCAACTTGCAGTAACCAAGGCCAGGGAAATGCCTTAAAATGTAAAACCAGAGGATCGGAGTATAAGCAATTATATATATATATATGTATATACAATATAACCTATTCGGCATAAGTTTTGTTAAATCTATCTCCCATTCAAAACCAACCATATGGAGTAAATTCGAAAAAGTTTAGGGATTTTGGAGCCAATCGTGTTTTTATATTTCTTAAGAATAAATTATATTTAAAAATTGTTTTCACTGATTCTTCCGATATTGCAACGATGCCAGTAAAATCTCTGACTGTTGTTCGTCGATTCTCATGTGTGGAACACAATGCTAGCGACAGACTGCAGCAGCGTGACAGTGAACTGAAAATGACGTTGTGAATCCTACTACAAGAACGTTTGTGAGGGGGCAGCAACATAACAATGGCCGGCATGTACACAAAACAACGCAGTTGTCCATTTTGCATGTACACAATTTCGTTGGGGCCATACTAACACAATTTTAATATTTTTTTCAAAGTGAAATTTTTTATGCAAAAAATAAGTAAATAGGTAAAAATTTTTGCTTTAAATTATCAATTGTTATTACAAATGATGTAACAGAGCTATTTTACGCTTTTATTTGTAAAATAACGTCAGTTTTGTTAGAGCTTTGAGTAATTTTACATTTTACATATTAGTGACATCACCACTCTACCTCATCTCTCTATCTTCCATTCTACTGTCAACTCTACTGTCGTCCTACTGTCGTTGGCAAATATAGGATCAAATTGAAGTTACCGAAAACGACAACTGTCGGCCTGCTGTCTTGTAGTCGTACAGACGTGGAAAAATAGGTCCGTCCATAAGAACGTGTGTCTTTTAGTATTTGACAGATGTCATTTGCAGTCTGTCGCGAGCATTGTATTCCACACATCAATCCCCAGTTTCTCTCTTTTATTGATGTGTTGGTCATCAGTTGCTGTTCATGGTTATACTGGACGTGGTTCATTGTCAACACGTTGTCGTCTCGCTTTGATTAATTTGTACCAATCAAAAACACTTGCTAGCGACAAACAACGATCGAAGTCCTTTTCCAATATTCTGAATAATTTAATGTTGAATAATTTCTTTCACAGGAAACCGAATGCACTTTATGTACTTCAGAAAGACAAGCGTATTCTAAAAAGTAATAATTATTTTAATGTGACATTTGGAAAAAATATCACTGACAGTCTAACCAACCTGGAAAAAATAATATTTCAACAAATCGGGTGTGCGCAAAATTTAAATAAAAAAGTCCTACTGCTTTTTGCCCACATTATTGGTACAATGTAAATACATAGGTCAATATGAAGAAATTACAAGAAAGCGCCGGTTGCGGAAGTTTTGTTTACGAAACTGCGCACATAACATAGACAAGGAATATACTTTACTATGTATATATAGTATAGCAGCAGCTAGCAAAGAGTGAAAGAGATTGTTGTTCGAAGAGAACTGCGAAAATGAAGAATTAGAATTGAGCTGTTTATTTTGAGATCCAAAAGCAAAAGAGTAAAAATGCGTTTCATATCCATTCGCAAAGTCAATTAGCTTAGCTCAAAAAATAAGAGAATGCCCATGGAAAAATATTTTACTGCTATAATTAAATATTTTCGTTTTCAGATTTTCTGTTATGATTACTATTTTTTGTCTTAATAATCAATTTGTAAGTGATACATTATTTTTTATACGAGTAAGATTATAAATAATATAATATATATGGCCATACTAATACCGTGCACTTCAATGAAATTTTAATATTTTATTCAAAATGAAATTTTTAAGCAAAAAATAAGTAAATAGGTAAAGTTATTTGTTTAAAATTATCAATTGTTATTATAAATGATGTAACAGAGCTATTTTATGCTTTTATTTGTAAAATAACGTCAGGTTTGTTAGAGCTTTGAATAATTTT
>NW_017536864.1:270760-272678 GCF_001853355.1 Bactrocera latifrons | reverse complement strand
ATAAACAAAATTAGAATATATATTTATATTTTTGTATCACTTGTGAATCACAAATATTAAAAGAGTAATAAAAATCATCGTTAAACAACAATTGTTAAAAAGAAAAAATTATAACCTTTATGGCAGTGTTAAACTTAAGCAAAAAAATAGAAGAAAGTAAGTGTATATTTTTTGTGGAGAATAAATTTGTTTATCGACTATTCGAGCAAACATTTTTATATTTCAGCAAATATTTTCAATGGAATTAATAAAAAATATATAAAAAATCTAAAGCAAATAAAAAATAAAAAAATTATATTTGAAAATTTTTTAAATTATCGAATGCAAATGAAAAAAAAATATGATTCAGTATTTTGAGTGCAAATAAATGGAATTAATAAAACCAAAAATGACTAAATAATTTGTGTGTAAAATTTGTAACAATTTGTATGCAAAAATAGAAATAACTCACAGCCACTAAGCAGTTTACCAGTCACCAAGAAATTTAATCGTAATTACTATACAAATATTATAAAGTGTTGTTGGGTTACTTTCTCCAAAAAAAAAAAAAACAATTAATATCTTCGAGGTGTTACTAAGGTTGTATGTGAAAGCTGTATTTATTTACAGTTGTGAATTCATAATTTATGCACAACAACAAGGAGTGACAAAAGTTGAGCTTTTTATTGACGTCAAGTAAAAATCTGCAATCAACCAGCATAATATGGCGAAAGACTAATTTGCTGTTTGTGAAAGTTTCTGAATTGTTTGCAGTTTTGCGCACATACATGAATTTGTAATCGGAAAATTAATAATTGGGGTTATGAAAAGAGCCAAAAACATTTCAATTTTGTTTCATATCTCAAAGAAACCTAAATAATTATTTTTATTTTTGTGAGTACTTGAATTTCGAAACTATATTGAAAACCTCTGCTCATAGCCTGAAAAGGCCTAAAATATATGGTGCAATGAAATCTATATACATTTATTTAAACTTGCATGGACCAAAAAACAAAACTAAAAAAATACCTTAACATGTTGACAAACTTTTATTAAAAAAAAAATTTCGAAAGAATTTGGTACTCATTTTTCGCCGAAACCCTGAATGAATAACAATTTAATTTGGTATTTTTTAACTTATGCTCACTTTTATTAATAAATTAAATCAGCCGAAAAGGATAAGTTTAATATATTGAGTATATGTGGAAAGCATTACCCAGAGGATCAGAATTGATCACATTTAGGATTTTTGGTTTGGACCGATCACTATTTTATTCATATTATGGGGAAACCATAGCATGTGATACCTTTTGATAATGCCAGCGCCAAGCACTAAAGATAAACAGATAAAGTTTCAAAGGCATTTTTCGAAATTATGGAAAAGTGTTTAAGCAGACATTAATTTTTTCTAAAGTGAATTTAATACTGTCTCTGTTTATTTGTGTACTGAGCTTTTCTATTGCAAAAGACATAAATCTACTTCATATCACTTGCATAACTCAAAAAATACCAGATACTTTCTTTCTTTGTGGGTGCATTTATGTAGCTTTCTTTTCGCTTAATGCAAAAATTATTTTCCTTTATTATTTTAATGTGGCGATCAAGTCTGTATTAGTATAGTTTATAACGAAACTTAATTTAGTGAAAAGTGAATAAGGATTTACTATACTTCAAATTATTACAATATTTTAAATCAAATAATAACAAGTAAGGAACAATAAAAGCGTGGTGCGTTTTTGGGGCAAAAAAAATATTCTAAACAAGTAAGGAAGGGCTAAGTTCGGGTGTCACCGAACATTTTATACTCTCGCATGATAAAGTGATAATCGAGATTTCATTATCCGTCATTTACATATTTTTTTATTTTGCTGTAAATTAATTAGATTAGATCAATTTGTGTACTTTGAGTATTGAATTGTATTTTCATTTATTTTAATTG
>NW_017536864.1:245176-270120 GCF_001853355.1 Bactrocera latifrons | reverse complement strand
TACTCAAGTTACAGCTTGCACGGACGGACGGACAGACGGACAGACAGACATCCGGATTTCAACTCTACTCGTCACCCTGATCACTTTGGTATATATATCCCTATATCTGACTCTTTTAGTATTAGGACTTACAAACAACCGTTATGTGAACAAAACTATAATACTCTCTTTAGCAACTTTGTTGCGAGAGTATAAAAATTGAAGTTAAGTGTAAAAAAAAAGGACATCAGTTAGCATGAGTACGAAACAGTCTATAACGGTACACAATATGAATGGTGACAACCAACACTTTCACTTCATGGTGACGCGGGCCAAAGTTCTCTTTGACATAAAACGTATGTTCCAAAGTAAACAGGACTTTAAAAAAACAGAACAAATGGTTTCTTCGGGAAATCAATTTATTTTATTCAAAACAGTCTCCTTCTGCTTCAATACAGCTTTTTTCATGGTCCAAAAGCATGTCGGGCGGGTGTTTTAGTTCGTTGGCCGTTATCGTCGCCAATGTGCCGGTGCAAGCCTTTTGAATGCCTCTACGTCTGCATAACGCTTTCCTTTCAAGGGCAAATGCATTTTTCCAAAAAGAAAGAAGTCACGCGATGCCATATTAGGTGAATACGGGGAATAGTTAAAATGTGATTTTTGGGCAAATAATCAGTCTTCTGACTTCGAATGTTCGATTATGAGGAATTTTTGGTCGTCAGTTAATTTGTGCGGAACAAACCATGCACACACCTTTTGTAATATGCGATAAGACGATGTTTTGGAGATGTTCAATTTCATTTCCATGAATCTCAATGATGACTTCGGCTGATTTTTGATTAATTTACGTTCAGTTTCCGCTGATCAAGGAATTTTATCGTCATTTACTATGTCCTCACGACCATTTTGAAAGCATTGAAACCACTTGTGTACTCTGCTTCGGGATAGGCAAACATTTCCATAAACTTGTTTAATCAATTGAAACGTTTCGGTAAAAGTTTTACCAATTTTAAAACAAACTTTAATGTTGGCTCTTTATTCGAAGCTCATTTTCGCACCGAGAACAAAAACATACTGATACTCAAAACGCAATAACTTCACTTCGAATATCATTAAATGCCACGATATTCTCACTGGACAATCGATAAAGATATCAGATTCTAACGCACCAGTCGACAAATAGATGGGGCCACCAGGGGAAGCTAAATTCAAAAAGTCCTGTTTACTTTGGAACGCTCCTTGTATTTGTCATTTTCCTTCTTTTCTTGTCACGATTATAAATGGATTTAACAAATACTTAATTGTATGAGCCCAGCTTTTCAATAACATTTAACATAGTTCACAACATTTTTCTTAACCTTTTACAATTTTTATACGAGGTGTGTTCAGAAAGTATCGCGAATTTTGAATTTTCGGCTCGGCTCGGCCATTTTGAATGTTCATTTAATTGCTGGCAGCTGCTTTGCTTGCACGTATTTTGGGTCGTCTTCGATTTTTACCTATTAAAAAAAATGGATCAAAGAACCTGTATCAAATTTTGTGTGAAAAACGAAATTAAGTCCTAATGTTGACTGTGGCACACGGAGAAGCTACCTTGGACCGAGGCAACGTCTATCGGTGGTACAAAATGTTCTCAGAATCCCGAGAAGATGTGACAGAAATTGGCTTTTACACCACGATAACGCCCCTGCTCACACATCGTTGCTTGTGCGCGACTTTTTGGCCAAAAACAACACACTAATGATGCCGCAGCCACCATATTCTCCAGATCTGGCCCCCTGTGACTTTTTCTTGTTCCCTAAACTGAAGACGCCCATGAAAAGACGACGTTACGCTTCTCTTGACGAGATAAAGACGGCATCGAAGGAGGAGCTGAAGAAGATAAAAAAAATGATTTTTTAAAGTGCTTCGAAGATTAGAAAACCATTGGCACAAGTGTATAATATCTCACGGGGATTAATTTGAAGGAGACAAAATAGATATTCATGAATAAATAAATAATTTTTGAAAAAACACAAAATTCGCGATACTTTTTGAACACACCTCGTATATCCACAACAATATGGATGGTGCAAACCAACAAAAGAATGAATGCATCCATTAAACAACTCAAAATTGTCCGCTTGTAAATGATAACCATGATAATTATGATAACTTGAATATTGATAGTATATTTGTTCAACCAAACATAATATGGGGTATCGATAGCACACCCTCTTCTACAACTACCAATGCTTTTAACGAAATTATTTTTATTTATTCTAGCGCCCCCCACAATTAATTTCCTGTGATAAAAAGTAATTGCTTTTGTCGACCACTTCCAAGAAATTACTCTACAAGATTATTGCCACTGATTTATGTTAGCAGATAGCTTTCCTTGCCACCACTCACTACATCAACGTTATGGCTCTTTTCGGAATGCCAACCATTTGCTTGCTTTTTATCACGATTTCGCTGCGTCCACGGAATATCTTCATTTTAATTTTCTTCCACTTATATCACCGTCATAATAACTTACGTATAGTATACATATGATCTCTCTGAGTTTTAAATACACTCGAAACCCGTGCGAGTAATATGTACACAAAAGTGGAGAGAAGATATCTTTTTCTATAAATATTGTTATTTTTTTAAAGCAGAACCCCTTTATGCCTAAACATTTTTTCAATTAATTTGGACATACGTTTGGCGAATTTTATTCGCTCAATTGCTTTACCGGCTCGTAATGATTATTTGCCGAATATGAAGAAATAATTTCAAAGAGTTTCAATGCAACAAAATATATTTATGTAAATATAAATTGCGAAATATTATAGGTTTACTTTTTTGAAGTGATTGCAATAGCGATCAGAATTTAATTATAATTACAGTGTTTCGATATGACTTTTAGTTGCATAATTTTATCTTAATATTTCACTAAAAATCATGAAAATATATATTTAAACCACCTCCGTGAACTGAAGACCAAACCATAAAACTCAAATAACTCAACAAAAAACTAAGAGCCCAGATAACAAGATAAGTAACTAAGTAAATTTACATAATACTTCTTTGCGTTGTGATGTTTTGTAACAAAGGATGTTACTTAGACTCTAATATCATTGAGTGATTAATAACAGGTCGGCTATCATAATTGTTGCAGTAATATACAATATAATAATCGAAATTCATAGGTCATTTAACGCTCTTGTTGCAGAGATATACTTTTTCATGGCTTTAACATTTTTCTTTACCTATCGGTTGGTTGTATAACATAAAACTAATTGAGATAGTACAACCGTTTGCCCGTGCAAGTGATAACTTGAGTAAAACTTGAGATATGGCAATGAAATGTGTTACACATATTCCTTGACACCCAAGAGAGGCTGTTGTTGCGGATGGGCATAATCGGAACATTGCCGCGCCAACAAAATGCCACTAAACGAAAGCTTTTAAACTGCCTTAACTAAGCTCCACAACATGAAATTAAACCGCTTATTTAGTTTATCGAATCGCAGCAGGTGGGGTCATCTGCGTTGGTTTTGAAAAAGTGGGTTTCCATCCATATATCTCCAAAAACGCTAAAGCCAGATAGAAAAACGCTTTCAGAACCAACTTATTCGATATTTATTATTATGACAGTTTGAAAATTGGCAAGTCTAAATTTATATTTTTATTTATGCAAGTTCATATTTTATAAAATTTAAATTTATTTGTTCGATCAATTAATTTTTTTTTGCCTAAAAGTAGCGTATTTTCTTGGCATTTCTAATTTGAGTTCAGTCAAATTAGTTGATCGAAATACGCATAAGACCTGGCCATTAGCGAAAACAGTGTTGTCAGATCGATAATTTTACAATTATGAATGGTACGCCACATATAAATGTACATATTTTACACAAAGTTAAAATACCTAATTATACAAGCATGCACGAGAGTAAAGATATTATAATTTATGATGAGAAAACTAATAATATTCCACAAACATACATAAGTACATATATACCCACCTTTGTTGTTTTATGAGAATATGTTTGAAGTGTCTTTACTCCTCTACTCTCGAATCGCACACTCTCGATGGAGTTGAACAGGCCGCCAACACAAAGCAAAATGTGCAGTAGATGACTGTAAGCAGAGGGTTGAGAGTGGAGGAGTATTGGTATCATTAAATAATAATAATAATACCCAACGATTACCCTCCTCCCGCCCAACCGACGCGCGGTGCGCAATCCGCAAACGAGCGGAATAACCGAGTCATAAAAGGCAAGAGAGTTTTAAGCGTTGCGATCTTAAGCTGCTCAGCTACAGAAACAAAAATTTCAACAGCCAAAATTAAGAATTAGATTAAAGTGTATAATTTTTAAATGTTACTTGTTAAGAGTAGATAAAATATTTATTTTAATGGAATCTGTTAGATCAAATGAGCTGGAATAAGAATTGAAATCGTGACATATACGGCGGAATGGTTTGTTTAACTCGAAATGTGTTCTAGAACATTTTAAAAGCAAAGGTTTAAACTGCCTGGTAGAGCGAGCGGGAATGTTAAAATTAATACCAGACAAGAGAGATGGGCTACAGACTGACCCATTGATGAGTTTTACAAGAAATATTATTCCAAGCATTTCCTTACGACTAGCGAGTGTAGGGAGATTTATAAGTTTTAAACGGTTAGTGTAAGGGGGAAGATTTAAACTGGAATCCCAATGCAAATGATTTAAGGCAAAAAGTAAAAATTGTTTTTGAACGGACTCTATTTTCTCAGAATGAACTAGATAACAAGGGTTCCATACCACGGAGGCATACTCTAATATAGGCCTCACCAAAGATTTTTCGTGGTAAGCGGATCTCTAAATTCTTTAGACCAACGTTTAACAAAACTTAGAGCACCTTTAGCTTTTAGCCTTTTATGATGCAACAAACCGTCGCACATAGGAGCTTCAAAAACCGGACAAAAATTATAATGACAAACTTCAATGATGCCACTCAAAATTAATTTTTTTTTTAGTACATAAGTAACCGTCCTACAATGAGCCGATTAAATGAATAACCTTCAACCTGCATATTGATATTGCCACCCTGCACTTAAAAGTAGTCGGAACCTAGACATCGTTCAGAACCGGAAAATATTTATTGTGGATTCTGGACAACATGGTATGTATTTAATACTACTGATTTAGTTAATGTATTATTTTGTTTTTTTCGGGAAAATAATGAATTTCGGCAAGGTCGAGCTATGAATTATTTTTCTTAGTAAACTTAAAGGTTTCCACTTAATATGTAAGCTTAAACATTTTCCCTGTTTTTGCCCCCTTTAAGAAAAGCGGCTTGAAAAAAGTTGGTCACCAGCAAAGAATGAGTACTGCTTTATTTATTTTTTTTTTTAAGAAAATACTGAAATCCTGCTAAATTATTCGACATGGGTGATCCTCTCGGAGCCGGTGTGAAAATTTTACAATGGGAGTGGCACCACCGACTTTCTGTTGAAATCCCATATCTCCGCACCCGACTGACCGATTTCGACAAAACTTAACATTCTTTTCATATTCCTATGACACTCTGTGAAAATTAGTGATATAGGACTACAACCATGCCTACTTGCCATATAACACAATTTAAAACTCATTTGGTTCTTTCACTTTCCAATACACAAATAAAGAATTAATTAATATAACGGAATAAAATTTTGCGGTAATAATTCTCTTAAAGTAAGCCATCTTTTAACCAATAATAGTCCAAATCTAACCAAAACTGTTCAAGCCCCTAGGTACCGAATATATCGACCCGCTACAATTCCCACGACAGCCGGTTCGACGCACCAGAATTGACTCGGATTTCATCCGACCAAGGGCTGTTTTTTCGCCGATGTAACCCCGTTTGGATCGGTGAGTATTAATCTGTGTTTGTCGTCAGAGCAACGTCTTGCAGCAGGGTTGCTCCGTATCCTCCTGACTCGTGCTGGCATTGAGTCCAACCCCGGCCCGGAGGAATTTTTCTGCTGAGTATGCGCAAAACGGCTCCATCCAAACTCCACCTCGGTCAGGTGCAATACATGCAACGGATAGAGCCATCTTAAGACCTGCTCAGGCCTTAAGACTCATAGGGAGCGGACCACGCGTTACGTGGCCCCATGTTGCCTACGCAATACTGCGACGCTAGCCTCTACGGCTGTGCAATCTGCACACAATTCGCGCACTGCGCCGCCACTCACCCTCAGTGGCCAACGGAGGACCTCCACGGTCCCCAGGAGCTCAACTAGGCAACATAGCTCCCAATCTGACATGTCTCCCCCCCAACCTTCATCCTGCTCCAATCCTTGTGCGAGAAGCAATCAGCAACTCTTGGTTCCTTGCACAGTCTGTTCCGTGTGTCCGGCGGTCATACGTCGGAACGTCACATCAGTCAAGTGCAACTCTTGAACTGGCTGGTGTCACTTTCCGGCGTGTTCCGACCTGCGCCCTACATGTGAGTGGAGTGAGTCGTACGTTGCCCCATGCTGCAGGAGTCTGCCACCGCAACACACAACAGTGGCGTCGCTAACCAACACCCCAGTGTGACAACCGCCCCTGCGGGTTCTGCAGCTGCAACAAATATCACCCACACGTCCCTTCCTCACTCCCAGGATCACCCACGGACACAAGAGACCAAGTTAAACAGCCGCTCAGATCTTCTGAGTTGTGCCGGTTTCAGCGTTATATGTAATGATCGCGAGCGAGATAATGGTTTTGGCCTAGCCTTCATATTGCACAACACCGTGCAGTATCGTCTAATCGAAGAAGACATCGACCGCAGGGGTACTACCCTAGAATGTCAAGACATAGCTATCCGGTCAGGCGATGTCGAGCTCGAAACATTTAATATATACATCCCCCCAGTTACTTGTTGGCCTAGAGAATATCACCCGAATATAAGTGCGCTACTTCGTGGTGAAAACCGTTTGGTGCTAGCCGACTATAACGCGCACCACCATCTTTGGCATTCCTGCCTGTCAAATGATCGTAGGGGGATGGAGCTGGCAGAACAGATTGACGATTCGACATTCTGCACAACGAATGACGAAGCCCCTGCCAGAGTTATGGGCACTTGTAGTAGCTCGCCCGATATTACAATCGCTAGTGGTGGCGACCTATGCTAACTCTCGCATCAGACCATCTGCCCATAATTATCTCGATCGAGAAACCTGCCGATTTCGTTTCTGTGGACAACCGTACCTTCGTTAACTTCAAAGCTCTACCCATTCCTACGGACGTATGCGTTGGCGAACGTCAATTCCGCAAGGTGATYGCAACAGCTACCGCTCGCTTCATCCCAGCTGGACGAATAGTGGAAATCCGCCTCAACTTCCCAGCCGAAGCAGCCGTTTTAGCTAATGAGCGCGACACCTTACGCCATGCCGATCCCGGGAATCCCCGAATAAGGGATCCCAATTTGGAGATTCGGCGTATGGTAAACCATCATAAGCGGACGAAATGGATAGAGAACCTGAAGTCCTGTAACCTCTCCATCGGTGTGAGTAAGCTTTAGGCTGCTGTCAAAGCTTTGTCTAACCCGAAGAGCCACGACGACCGATTTGAAGTCCAATTCAATGGTCATGCTTCTTCGGATCCTAAGAAGTGCGCGAGCTATTTTAGCCGGCAGTTTACACTGCACCCTTCGGTAGATAAAGTCAAACGATGTGTTAACTGACGGCTGCGCAAAATGCYAAACGACGGCGCGCCACTTATTTTCACCGATGAGGAGGTTCAGGGTGTCATCAACAAAGCTAAATCTTCCAATCCATTGGCCCTGATGAAATCAACATGCTAATGCTAAAGCATCTAGGCTCGACGGGAGTAAGATATCTCACCTGTCGCTGACCACTCTTCAAATACCCGATGTGTGGAAAGTCGGAAGAGTGATCCCACTACTGAAACCTTGGAAACCCGCCAACAAAGGGGAATCATATCGACCGATAACTCTCCTCTCCCCAGTAGTGAAGACACTTGAGGCCTTCTTACTGCCGACCTTCACTCACCACCTGAGCCTAACCGGCTGCTAGCGTGGATTCCGAAAAGTGCACAGTACCACCACAGCACTTAGCGTCATAAACGCTCAGATAGTTTGTGGCCTCAACCAGAAACCACCCCGTGAGAGAACGATCCTCGTAGCGTTGGACATGTCAAGAGCTTTTGACACGGTCAACCACACAACGCTACTGCAGGACATTGAGAAAACCACGCTTCCTCCAGGGCTCAAGAGGTGGACCATGAACTATCTGAACGGTCGTCAGTCATCCGTACTATTTCGAGGTACAACATCTAAACTGAGAAGAATTAAACAGGGGACCGCAGGGTGGTGTCCTCTCCCCGCTACTGTTTAACTTCTACATCTCGAAACTCCCGCATCCACCAGATGGGGTTTCCATAACCTCGTACGCAGATGATTGTACGATATTGCCGTACAATGGAATCGATGGCATGTGTTTGAAGGTAAACAACTACCTTACCGACCTTTCTCGTTTCCTCACTGCACAGAACCTCCAACTTTCCCCACCAAATATACAGCGACCACATTCGCGAACTGGACGAAGGAGTATAGACTGGAACTTAATATTAACCCTAAGATTTTAGGTGTCACCTTCGAGAGTCTATGCTCCTTCTCTTCCCATACGACCGCGATTATCGCCAATGTGCAGAACCGCAACAAAATAATCAAGTCGCTAGCCGGCAGCACATGGGGAGAAGACAAAGAAACGTTGTTGGCAACTTACAAGGCAATCGGTCGGCCGGTCCTTAACTAGGCAGCACTCATATGGTCGCCTGGATGCAGTGGCACGCAGATGAGGAAACTCCAATCCTGCCAGAATACACGACATAGAGCATATAAAAAGATTTTGGAATTTATGGGACTCTTTATGTTGGATATATCCGCTATTATTTCAGTCATCTCTATTCAAAACAGTGTATTTTTACGCCTAAAACAGATACAATTGCGCGAAACTTGAAATATAACTATTACCACGATTTTCGGACATCCACTTGACTTTGCCAATCCATTATGAAATTGGTGATTGTATGTAATGTACCTAAGTAAAACCGAAGGAACGTTTTGTTGAGTAGCAAAAATAGATAAAATCTGGTCGACATTACCCCCTATTCAAATATATTCAATATAAAATGTTCAGTTGCACCCGAGCTTAGTCTTTCCTTAATTGCTTTATTTTAATACATTACATTATTACATTCAATCATGCATTTTTATTAATTTTCATTCATAAAATCACTTTAAATAATTTTGAACGACCAAATGCTCCTACGTGCGTCGGTTACCAGAGCAATCGTAAATGATAATCATTTATCTAGCACAACAACACGGTACTTTAGAAACATATCTACAATGTATACATATACAAAAACGGATAAAAAAGTTTCCATTTAAAAATCTTATGCAGATCGGCCAGTGTCTATTGCAGTTGTATGCTTTAGTGGTCCGATCTGAACATTTTTTTTTGGAAATTATATCGACACCTTGTGAAAAAATCCATGTGGAAACTTAATTTTGATTGATTAGTTCATGTGGAAGCTATATACTATATATGCTTCAGTGGTTCCAAAATATGTGCAGTTTGGTGGAAAAATTACGTGTGCCAAATTTTAGATTGATATCTCAAGAACTGGTTTTTGGTATTTCATTAATATATGTAGGTACATATATTGCATGTCCTATAATTCCTTTAGTTCTGTAATTGTACTCGTACAAAATGTTTTTTAATAATAATAATCGATAAACCTTATGTGAGTGGTGTGTAGTCTAGACCAGGGTCTGAACCGATTTCATTAATATTCCGAGCCAAGTTCAATTTTTAAAGTGTGATTGTGTGTATTTTCACCAAAATGTGAAGCAGGGAAAATACGAGGTGTGTTCAAAAAGTATCGCGAATTTTGAATTTTCGCGGGTTACGTATATTCGAATTTCGAATTTTTTGTGGCGTTATGTTGGTACTCATGYCTCNCACTTATGCCGACAAGCTCGGCCATTTTGAAYGTTCATTTAATTGYTGACAGCTGCTTTGCTTGCACGTGTTTTGGATCGTCTTCGATTTTTACCTAYTCWAAAAAAGGGATCAAAGAACCTGTATCAAATTTTGTGTGAAAAACGAAATTAAGTGCACGGATGCATTCCGAATGTTGACTGTTGCATACGGAGAAGCTACCTTGGAGCGAACAACGTTTATCGGTGGTACAAAATGTTCTCAGAAGGCCGAGAAGATGTGACAAAAATTGGCTTTTGCACCACGATAACGCCCCTGCTCACACATCGTTGCTTGTGGCCGACTTTTTGGCCAAAAACAACACACTAATAATGCCGCAGCCACCATATTTCCCAGACCTGGCCCCCTGTGACTTTTACTTGTTCCCTAAACTGAAGAGGCCCATGAAAGGACGACCTTACGCTTCTCTTGACGAGATAAAGACGGCATCGAAGGAGGAGCTGAAGAAGATAAAAATAAAAAATGATTTTTTGAAGTGCTTCGAAGATTGGAAAAACCATTGGTACGAGTGTATAATATCTCATGGGGATTACTTTGAAGACAAAATAGATATTCGTGAATAAATAAATAATTTTTGAAAAAACACAAAATTCGCGGTACTTTTTGAACACACCTCGTAGTTATTAAGAAGATATAAATTCAACCGAAATGAGAATGGTACAAAATAACAACTTTAAAGCACAGCAATGTATATCTATGTAAATCATGTCTAACCAAAAGGCGACAAAACAAAATCGATAAGGAAAATTCATCACAATACACGTGCCCACTTATAAAACAAAAAGCGAAATATTAAACAAATAAACAGGGATTCACGTATACTGACACATGCAGAAATTTCTACGGCATTGAAATACTCGCCTCACTCACCTCAATGTCAGTAATGAGTGATTTTGAGAGCATAGAGCCCTACAAGGTCTTCACTTTTAATGAATTTGAGAGCAGGGGTGGTGGGGGCGGTAAAGGCGAGTTGGATGTCATTATTGGCGGAAGACTTACAAGATAATTATTTCCAATTTATCGGTACGACATCGGTAATTGATTGGTGCAATCAATCAGTGCTATTTTAAGGCAAACATAACTGTAGGATGAATATTCACAGTGTAATTAACGATACAATGATGTAGGTACCAAATATAAGAAAATCGGATTAAAATTATTTTAGTTTCGACAATGTTCGGCCAAATTAGAAATAATAACCGTGGAATTCAAAATATGATAATTTTTCTCAAAGTTATTTTTTTGAATCATGTTGTACGGATCTCCCAAAACTAATCGAGATATATAATATATAATATTGTTAAACTTAACATACGTGATCACTGCAAAAAACTATAAGACTTTATCGCAGATGGGCGTAATCGGACCACTTCTACGAGCACAAACCGCCACTAAATGAAGAAATATTAAGTGCCTGTACTTACATATCCTTATATATATGCATAGAATAGCAGTAGCAAGGGCAACTGTAGGCTAAAACTTGCGAAAAAATGGGCGTGTTCGTGTCCTCTCATATGTATGTTAATGCGTATATATCCTAACCCACTTAAACTCAAACAACCAAATTGTTAGGCAAATAATATAATAAAATCTACCACCAGTACGCAACTGTTAAAATCGAATGATAGTAAGTAAGCTGGCGCGAAACAGCAATAGTTTTCAGAATTCTATAATATTAAATGTTAAAATTCATCAATTAAAATTCAATTCATAATTTCAAAGATAAACACTGTTTCTTGATGAAGCATCATCGCATAAATTCATTTGGTTTCAAAACACTCTGCGTCGAAAGTCGCCGAGATTATTATGTATTTTAAGATACTGTAAACAACACAAACATATGGTATGTGAAAACGTTCTGAGTATGTATATGATCAAAAATGTAAAATCGAGGAAAGAAATAACGAATAGATGACACCCACTATGAATAATATTATATACATATATAATATAATATAATGCAGAACCTTGCTTTATCGCGCCGTATTTTCAAGATGAGATAAGTAAAAATTAAATACATATATGACAGAGTTCTTTATCAGTCATTATGCATGTCCTAGCATTACATCTTTCGACAAGTAGTTTATAACCCGGTATCCTCAATCCGCAAATATACCCTTCATTAGAAGAGCACAAAGTCAAACTGCTCTGCCGCCTGCGGTTAATTAGGGCTAGGTAAGCTTACGCATTAACTATTGTCTTATTTGCCACTTGAAGACTCCAAAAGATCTTCTACGACCTCGCACTCCATTTCCGACGCAAATTAGCCTACTGCATCGGCATCCGACTTGTAGGTCATGACTTTCACCTTCGTGAACGAAGATGCCCAGAGCGTCCGACTTTAAGGTCATGAGCGTCACCTTCTGAACCCATAGTTAATCTCCTCGACATTTTTTGTCATCAGTTCTCCAGATTCTTTTGCTCACAATAACAAAATCCGAATTGTGGCTCGTTGTGTCTTCATGGAAGATTCTGCTGAGGGGTCTTCGAAGGCCTTGACGAATCTCCATCCCACAGTTGATAGAAGCAGACCATATAATGCCAGCTACATTTTATGGTGCAGTTGCAACGTTGTACCCGGAACCCTACCCTGGTCGTTAGTTACATCCAATCTACCGTTACTTTCCTGGCTCCGAGGTAAACTTCCTCAATATTGACTTTTACTATCACAACCTATAATCTTGACTTAGCCTTGGTACCACCCGGCATCTTTTAATTACGGTAGTGGACCTGGATTCCTTAATAGCTCTCAGAGAGTTCTTCAGGATCTCTCTTACGCAGCACAACAATGATTATGCGATTCCGGGCCACGCGTGGCGGACTCGCTTGTTGTAGTTCAAGTTGAAAACTTAGAACGTAAATGTATTCGTCCTTCCTTGGTATGGGTGCAATTTAAAGAGAAGTTAAAATAAAGTGAATGCTCAGTATGACCACATGTGCATTCATTGGGACTAATGATAATATTCTGTGCCGAATAATCCTCTTAATACAAATCCGACGACGAAAAGACGTCATTTAGATGTCTCACCTTTCCTTACAATGTCTATACATCTTTGTTAGCATGTTGTCATGGTAGCTTGAACGAACTGGACGAATGTAGCTTTTCGCTTAATATCTGTATACCAGATACCGCGTATTACACCATACTGGGTTTCGCAATACTAATGCTATGTAAGTACGTCATAAATACTTCACTCATATTTAGTAAAACGCACTGTTCAATATCATATAAATGCAGATAGCTTGATCACAAAATTTACATAATGCAGTGATGTAAAAAGGAGAATGCGGTATTTTGGCAAAAGGGAACAAATTAAATTATTCAAAAATATTTTATGTTAATGCCTATTCACACATCTTCTATCGCCAATTAGATTTTCAATACCAGTTAAAATTGTCAATAATGGAATAATGCAAATTTTGAACATAATTTTGCCTTAAGAATATTAAATATTACTGGTGTTAAAGTGGGGAGTAGAATTTAAGTTGAAACCGCGTTAAATAACATGATATGAGGCGTGCTGAAGTCGAGTGTAATCCAGACACATTTTGTATGAAGGTAATTTTACATACACATGTTACTACTTAAGTACGTTAAAATAAGCTCACGCGTACTAGTATACTAACATTTTCAGACTTGTTTGTGACATGTGCTGGCAAGGTGGCTGAGCTTGATTCGCGTAGCAACACATTACACACGCCTTGCCATTCTTAATTGCAACATTTGCTTAAAGCTGTGGGGGATTTAAGCCTGGGCTTTTATGACAACATTTATTACACTCTAATCGCCAAAAAGTCTCATTTTTAAGTTACCTTTATATTCTGATATGCAGATGAACTTAATTTGAATAAATAATAACAGCATATATTTTTAAGTAAACATAGCTGCGTGTACTTGAGTATGATAAGACGTCTAATTAAACCTGATTTCCAAAAATTTAACAACAGTCTCCAATAGTTTCACTTGCTGATTAATTTTAAGTTATGACCTTATAGATTAACCGTAATTTTATTTGGAGACAAATCTGTTATAATGCCACTGTAAATATTATCTTTAAAGGAAGTCTTGTAGCTTTCTGTAGTACATTCATATGTGTACTTGCCTGTTTATATTTTATATTTTATTTAGGTATAAGCATCAGTTTTATGACGTCTAGACGTAATCGCCGAAAAGACAGTTGAAGAAGCTAAAGGTTTCAAATTACTTCTCTGCATTCAAATAAGAAATTTTATGTTAGCGTACACCGCAAAAGCTTTCTTTATCAATAGGACATTTCGTTAACTATTTGCCTTTCGAATGAAATTATTTTTATTTCGACCGCTTATGGAAGCCGGCCACAGAACAAAAAAACAGTCGAAATAGAGGACTTCATCCGATAAACTAATCTCAAGAAGGCGAAGATTATTCAATCAGCGTGGGTGTTAATCTTCACCGTTTTTAGATATTCAGAAGGTGTGATCTATATAGACTACCTGAAGAAAGGGAAATGTCACAGGAAGCTACCATGCCAAGTGTTTGAACTGATTACAATATTGAGAAAGTCTCGCGCCGGCCTGAAATTTGCGTCGAATAAGAAGGTAATAGCTTCTACGGTGGTCTTGTCTGAATACCTCCGAACAACATATTTCTCAGAGGGTTTAGAGAAATTGGAAAACGTCAAAGACAAAATTTTTTAAATTTTAAATTTTTATTTTTCCAAGAGTTTCGCTTTAGTTTTATAGAGTAAATAATAATTATATCACCCTCGTAATCTTAACCACAAAGTATTGATAGATACATTTTTCGAAAACAGCTGCTGAATTTTACATTAATTGCAATTTATATTTGCTGATGTCAAAAAACACTCATCTACTAAAGTATTTTAGTGATTACTGCGAACTAAACATTTCCAGCTTCCATTTAATGCTTATAAGTATAATGTCTTGAGAAAATAAGTACTCGCTAAATCGAAATGTGTGTTCTGTGAAACGTTATTAATCGCGTTATTTAATTAAATAAAGCTTCAAACACACAAAATATAGAAGGGGAAAAGAAAACAGTGCTATGCAAATGAATACTTTGAAATTTCGAAATACTTAGGCAAACACTTTGAAATATGAAAGTTTACAAAGGGTAAACAACATGATTGGCGGTCGGTACTTACTGTAAACAACAGAGTACTGTAAACAAAATGACAGAGGCAGTAAAATGCAAAACACTTTGCACCTAGAGTAAGGTTGGAGAAGATAAACACAAATACCAAAAATAGTAATAAATATTGTTAAACAACCCTAAAAAGAAATTTTTAATTTGCCGCAACAAAACTGAAACCCCAGACCCTTTGCCTTTAAATACTACAATTTTTATATCACGCCACTTTTTCCGATACAATTATTTTAATTTTAGGAAGCATATTAGCTACAACTTTAACCAGTCAAAATAAAATAACTAAAAATTTTCTTCATAAAAACCTTTTTTTTATGTAATTGAAAGTACGTTACGAATCATCCGCTTTCACTTCTAGAACAACTGGACCGCCTAAAGGCAGCAATCGCTCAGAGCGGCCAGGTTTAGCCAATAGGAGTGGAACACATAAATAGTGACTTACTCGTACTATCAGCTAGGGCAACTTGCTGGGGATACTCGTATGCAACCATCTTATAGTCCGATGGTTACTACTTTATTTGTGAAAATCCATTATCTCAGTGCTTAACAGGGTGCCCAATTTAGTGGAAATTTAAGTTGCAATTGATCTCAATAAAATGTAAATTTATTTTTACAACAAAGCTATTGAAGTAAAACTTGGTTATATAAAATAATAATTGTATCTAAAAGGATCCGATCACGCGTGAAAAGACGTGCCAATCAAATTCCGTCGATGTCAATCATAGCAAACGCGGATGGCGGTCACAATAAATGAAGGTAGCTTGCTGGATCGTATTGTATATTGACGTGGCGGTCAGGCCTGTAGACAAAACGAATATGATGCGCTTTATGCCTATCTTATCAAAAATGGAAGCTGGAACCATCATTTTTGTTACCTCGTGGTAATCAGAAGCTGCGTTGTGGTATGTTGACCTGTGTGGTGATGTTTGAGTGCAAATGTCGCAGTTGTGGTATTTTGTACAAGGTTGCGCCAATTTTATTTTCCCAATTAGAGTGATGTGCGTATTTAGGGAAGGCTTAAGTTTAAAAAAAATCAGCATGACAACAAGTTTTCAAATACAAAAAAATACATATTTGACCTAAATAGAGAGATTTGATGCTAAACTATGCTAAATAAAAACTTTAATTAATGCAAGTAATGAAAGTAATTTTTCTATGGTTAATATAGTAATCGCGTATTGGCGATTCCACAGCTTTGAACGTCGTCGAAGAAATCGGATGAAAAGCTCGTTCACTCTTCATATAACGGTACTATTAAAAACTATTGAAAGCGCGATAACTTAATAACTAAATGCACCAGGAACATCAAAATATGCGCAGATAAGGCTTTATAGGGATCGTGGTACAAATGACAAATGACTGACCGATTTCGAAAAAAATTAGTACGTGGCATTCTTTTCATATTCCTATGTCACGATGGGAAAAGAAGTGAAATCAGACTATAACCACGTCAACTTACCATATAGCACAATTTTAAATTCCACTTGATTAATTCAGTTTCCAGTAAACAGATCAAGAAAAAATTAATATAACCGGATTAAACTTTGCACGAATAATGCCTTTAGTATGTGCCACCTTAGGACCAAAAGTTGTTCAAATCCAATCCAACAAAAACTGCTCAAATTCCTAGGTACCGAATATTTGGACGTTTACACCATAAAATATTTCCCTGCCTTTAATTAACGTAAGTTGCAAGAGTATAAAATGTTCGGTTGCACCAAACCATTCATTTCTTTTTTATCCTAATTGTGTTCAAAGTTATGGCACCTTATAAATTTTCGTATAATGGCGTTTTGTGGGCGAGGCAGTGGTCTGATTAGGTCCATCTACAAACTTGTCCATCACTTTTTACCAGAAAATATGTGTATCATGTTTAATTACAATATCTATATATTTACTAAAGTTAGAGTTTGCACAGGCAGACTGACGTACAGATAGACCTGCTGTGTGCACGTTAATAGGAAAGTCCTCCCATTGTACAAGTTTTAAGCTATTAGTTAGTCAGTTGGCCTTCCTTTCGCTTATTTAGAGAGTTATTATAGTTTCAAATATATATAAAGCTATATAGCTTTATCATGGAAATCGCGAACACACATTAACTTTCAAAAAATTTAATTAAAATTTCACTACTCAATCTTTAAAAAACATTGTTATGCAATTATAATCTTTTGCAATTTCCCCCGGATTTTAGTGTAAAATTTGAAAAGATTGTTCGCTCTTATGTACACTTCATGTAGAAATATCATCGTTATTATCATCATCATTAAGCTAGTAGTCGTGTAAATTTATTTATTACAAAAATTGGAATGCCATGGGCTAAGAAGGATGTAAAAATTATAATGGAAACACCATTAAACAAGCGAAAGATGGCTAAATGTAAATAAATAATGAAATAAAGGCCATTTTCAACACACATATAATCGAAGCTGTATGTATGTACATATATTATATGCGACTTTTCATTTGCATGTTATTATTTTCAAAAGTGACCCTGCAAAGCATTCCAAAATATTTACTATTGCTCTCTAATGAATTATTTAAAACTCTAATTAACTCAATAATCCATTGGTCTCCACAGTGAATGTCTTGGTATCCAGCCTCAATGAGACGTTCAATTAAATCGTTGTTTGACAATGATTGGTCTTTCGGTGAGCATAAACGTTGCGGTGTTTATACTAATAGCGATATCCATCGACTGGTGAGTTAATAAACCACAGTAAAAGATTTAAGCAATAACGCCAAAGGCCGATGCAAAAAACATGCAAGGTGACACCTGCATGCGTGTTAACACTACTTTTGCCACTAAAAACACTCACTCATTCACTCACTTATCTATCTACGTCACCCTCTCTCGTATTCTCTGACGTTCATCTCCTTTCAGTTGAGTTGCCATTATGAAGCCGTTGGAACCACGCATGAGTAGCGGTGCAATATGAGCATTGCCGTATTCATTTGGATAACCTCAACTGCGATTTCATGCCCCATGTTGCTCTTTTTTACAACAGCCTAAGTCGAATTGCTGGGTGGTACCCGAGTTGTATGCTACTCACTCGGAGTCTGGTCTTACGAATCATTCTCAACAGGAGTATTTGAAGGTATGGGTTGCGCTTAAAGGAAGTTGGAATAAATGCGAAATTGTTTGAACACGTGTTCTGGGTATTAAAGGGGAAGCAAGTTTCACATAAGAAGTTTTTGTTTACCTTTTTCATTTTTAGTTCTATACGTATGCGATGAACTGTTGCTTTTTTTTGATCATGTATGGAAGCTAGGTGGTTACCGAATTTTAGAAAAATGGGAAAAAAGCATATCGGTCAGCGTTACGAAGCTTGTTTTGTAGTGCTTGAATGCCGCAAGTTATTATTCTCTTTCAGTAGTGATGTTTTTGTTTTAAGTACAATGAAAAATTGATCCACAGGTACCCACCAGATAATAAAAAAAAAATAGTCGAAATAGAATACATCACCTGGCGAGAATGCTGAGCCTGCTTCGAAGAACGAGATAGGCGGTACTGCAACTTTCAACTTCTTTAAATGTCTCATCTATGTAACTCATCTATGACAGGGCAAAACGGTCACATTCCACTCTACTGTGGCGAAATTTGGCTTGAATAAGGAGATTATCGCCGCCTCGATGGCACCACAAAAAATGTTATTTTCAGATAGGTTAAATGAAGTTAGTTAAGACAAGAAAGGCGGCGTAAACGAAGAATTCTATCTCTATTACATTAGAAGGAGTCAGAAAATATACTAACATATTTTATTTAATACTTGTGGGAGTTCTTTGGTCATAAAAGGTTATATCAAATGTCTTTTATTGATCCGATTTGTAAAATCTCTTATGTACAGCAATATTTTTGATGAATTTCTTCCCAAAAAACCAATGACCTTGTGAGTGCAAATATAAATAGCCAAGAAAATTTTCAACTGGCCAACTAATTATATTTTGAATTAATTCTGTACTCACCTTTATATTTCGGCAAAACTGCAAAATCCCAAAACAATAAGTCGGACGCTTATGATACATACGAAGTATATTTGTTAACAAAATTACCCAAACACATATATAAGAGTCGCCATAAATTTTGAAAAGAATCTACTGAATTTTCTCTAATTTTCTTTTGATCTTTTATTTTCCTTTACAGTTATAATATTGTTTTTATGAATCTCACGTATATGCTGTCCATTATTACGATGACGGTCATTTATTCCCCAGTCGCCATTGAACTTTGAGGCTCAAGGGCAATAGAAGAGTATACGCCTACACAGGCTTGTCGAGTAAATGCGAAATGTGAATGTTTACTAGAACCTAGTCAGTAATTTTCCTCAAACCATGAAGCCTAAGAAATCTCAAAATAATAAACTTTTTTGAACTCTTTCTGCTCCTTTAAGTTTTCGCCACCACCTCATACTAAGCTTTGGACAGTACTGAGCGATCAATATGAAGAATTTAGAACTGAATAGAATACGTTTTAACTTGCAAACAAAGGATTCAGCTGCAAGGAATACCTAAATTTCACACAGTGTCGTACATTTTCTCAGCCATACACATCTCAAGGAGTTTAGCAATAAAGAAGTTTATTTATCTGAAAATGCAGGGTTTTCCAATAAGAGTAATGTGATTAAAAAATTGAATTTGCAGGCGTGGCCCCAATTCCTAATAGGTTTGATGTACATATTTGCTAAACTGAAGCTGAGATAGCCAAACTCACTCAAGAAACATCCTATAAGAGCCGCTTACGACAGTATAAAAATAGATGAAATAGGATCATATACCTGACATAATAATAAATCAATAATTAAATGAAATGAAAGGCCTCAACTTGGGCCGGCCTCAAAGTTGGACTATTGGCACGGCACAACGCCCTTTAACCATACCGACCAATATTTAAGTTATCTTACGGGAAATTACACACCGTGACATAACCGAATATGTCGGTCAGTGTATGAGTTATATGTATATAGTACATATATTGTATATAACTTGCTTGGATTCCGACACCCTGGTTGATGTTTTGATGTTGACACTTTCACAAAAAAAAAAAAAAAAAAAAAATTTAAAAAAAAAAAAACCAGAAAAAAAAAAAAAAAAAAAAAAAAAAAAAAAAAAAAAAAAAAAAATTATTTGCTTTTTCGATATTTTATATTTCCGAAAATATCCTGTGAAGTCCGCAAGGTCGTATCTTGAATAGTTTTTGGATAGCAGCGTTCTAAAGAGCAACCGCTCCTAGGTATAATCATATACATATGAGTGAAACATTAAATTCGTTTTCTCAAAACATCAACTTAAAATTAAAACTGAGTGTTGTTGAATATATATATATGATCTTTTTGAGTGGTTGTAAATTGCCAATTTGGCATTAAAAAACAACCATTTGTTACCTAAAAATAACGATTTTTTTTCAAAATTACGCCGGAATCATGTCAGCAGTTGAGGCACTTTTCTTAGCATCTATGAAGAACAGCCCACAACTCCGTTATGTTTCAACATTAAAAAAAAAAAAAGTTAAAATATAGCTGAAAATATACCATATTACTTTCAAAGAAGTTCCAAATATTCAATCGCGTACTTTCACTTAAAAAAATTCACGAAATCGCCTAATTTTCCAAGCGTTACACTGGAATGGCCCCTAAAGGTACATATTTCCCTGGCGTTGCATGACACTGCAGTTTCGCAATGCAATCACTTAAGCCTTATATAAGCACCAAACAAATGTGCCCGGAACTCAGGTATACAAAGTTTTGATTAGAGAAGTTCCGAATATTGTCAAGGCAAAATTGAGAGGCGGGATAAGATAAAAAGTGCATTGTGGATGTACGTAATTCGGAAAACTTCCCAATAATAAATTTACAGACACGTTAGGCGGATATAAAAGAGTGGGTGGAGTCACAGACGCCTGAAAATAAGTTATTTAGAATGCTTGCAATTTGTGAGGATTACTCCTTAGATGCTATATGTAGGAGCTATGTTGCAGTGAGTGCTTCGGATGAATATTACCTTTTGGGTAATTGGGCGCAGCAGTACTCATTTTCAATCCATGAAAGATATTCTGGCTATGGTTGTGACATTTATGCTCAGCCACAAATTTTGTTGAATTAATTTGTGTCGCAGCTGATGAAATGAACTTTAGAATGAGTAAAGGATCCGCGATGTTACTCCGCTGCATGGGCAGCTTACAGCTTACAGAAAATAAGCACTCAAACACTCTATAGGATGCCCACTCTTACATAAGAAGATGTGTAAAACGGTTAAATTAAATGCGGTGCCTTCACCTACAGAAGTAAACTGTGCCCTCACTATTGATGCACCGCATTAGAGGCTGAGCAGTCAGGGATTTCTACGCCAAACACTCATAATATGTCACCCTGCAAAGTGCTTGTGCTCGAATTTTCAAATCAATAAATTGAAAATTTTCTTACACAGATTTCGTTACGGCTTCAAGCGGTTCTTTCGATTGTGCTTGTGCTTTAAAGTCGGCGCTGAATTTCTAAGAAGACGCAACAATGTAACATCGCGGTAGTGATGCTCGAGTTCACGGATAATAATCGCAGCAAGAGATATGGTAAGTGCTATATGTTTAAATACATTTTTTATATTTGCAAGCTTATTATTAATTCAGAAGTTCATCGAAAGTTTGCAATTACTCTTTCATTGGAATCTTCTTTCGTAAAATAATCTAATATCCCGTTACATTTGCCTAATGTTCATCCGTTTGTCCTTCATGTGACTTCATCTTAACTAACCTCTCAGTTGAACATTTCCCAGTAAATTTCATTCTGTTGTGTGTCTCTTGCAGATATGCAGCGCTCATTGTTTTCATCTGTCCAGGCTTGCTAAAAAATGGTCGCCTAGCTTCAAATTATGGTAAATAAAATAATTATGGTTCTTTATCTTAGATGAATAATGTGTAAAAACTGTGTTCAAATGGTAATAGTCTTTCTGTTACTTACTTTACTTCCGTAGACACCGCTTACGCGATTATAGGCGAGTTAATTTTCTCTAGATACCCAATGCAGTCAGGTCTTTCTCCACCTCATCACTTTAAAGGAATGGTGGTCTACCCTTTCCTCTACTTCCACTTCCGAGTATTGTATCAAATTCTTACAGCAATGTTCAACTGGTTAAAAATCTTTAACCGTTCTCAACTGCCTTATGAAGCGTCGCATGCGTCTGAAATATGAATTAAATGTTTGACTATTATTAAGATCAGTTTTAGTGAACATTTATACCAGCTTCATATACTAGAGGGCATTACCTCAAAAGGTAGTCATTAGCGAAATACTCTCCTCATTTGTCTTCATCGGAAACACAAGCACCACTGCCTCATTTTCTGCTGGAGAATTGTTACCAAAACAAGTTGGAGAGAAATAAATACTACACTATATTACAAGATCTCAAAAGTGCTTGAAATTAAATAGTTTCACATTAGTTTATAAGACCAGTATTGTTTATCCTTTATGTTAGTTTTTTTATATGCTTTTCCATCTCCCAATTAAATTACCTTTTCTTCTTGTCCAAATGTATCAATCAGCTGCAATCTAAGCAATCCACAAGTATGGTTTGTATGTGGAATATGCTTGCTGCTGATGCATATCACCATTGGATTTATGACACCAACCAGGTATGTCTCATGCTCAATCACTCACTGCCCATTCTTGTCATGTGCATATTACACTAGGCACTTGTGAGCCTTTTGAATTTTACGACATCTGGCTAGCTATTGTTGGATCATTAACTAAGCTTAAAAGAAAAATATTAAATTGATCTTATTTTTCAAAATCTGTACAATAAATATTATCCGTTCTGATTGTTATATTAGCCTAGCCTTAGGGGAATGACTACTTAAGTATATGAAAGGAAGTTGCGACTAATTGATTTCGGGATGTTTGCGAGTCAGACTGAACAACCAATAGCATAACATATAGTTGCAATAAAAAAAAACGTTTCCTCGTAAGTAAAAAAAAAAATTTAGAAAGTCAATTTTTATATCATATCCTGTTTTCGTAATTATTTGATTACAGTAAATATATGTGGGAAAAATACAACTTTTAAATACTTCAGAACGCATGGAATTTTTAATTGATAAAAAATTGTTAAATGATAAAAATTAAAATAACTTCATAAAGTTTCCTGTTATAAATGCTCACTTAATTTTGATTTCAACTGTATATAAAAGTCGCGATATCTTAATGAACATATATCCTGCCACTTTAGTAAGGTCGATGTACGTTATGGGAGGAGTCTATCTTTTATCTCAATAGTCCTATTCAGAACCCCACAAGCAAGTAATTAAGTAAGGCAATGTGCACAAAATAGGACATCAGACAACCCATCGTATTTCACTGCAACGCAAATGCAGCAGAGATATCAATTGACAACTCTTAGGAACAATTTGGTGAAAACTTTGACTATTTTTAGTTAGTACATAAGATGAGGGGTTAAAGGGTTTTTCTTGTGACGAGATTTCACAAAGGCCCAAAGATTTTTCGTAATATTTAAAACTAGTCGATTAGTACACGTTGCATATTTCATCAAGAGATCAAAAGACTTCTAAATTTAAGTTTGGTACAGAGGTCCACAGCAGTGAGAAGCACTTGTGCTTTCAAAAAGTAGACGTTTCCAGCCTCTTTAATGGTCACAGGTATAAGTGGCTGCATGAGCACGATCTAAGAATGAAAAGTTATGAATTTTTAATTGTTGGCGGGAGAAAAATTACTTTAACGATTTCCTTAAGTTAGCTTAAATTTCTAATAGTGTCATTGGAACTACAATGTATTCACCATGTAAAGTATATTGTTTGCTATTTCAGGAACAACACATGAATCGATATCAACTACGAAATAAAATTCTAAGGCACTCATTTACTGTGTCGAATTTATCATTGCCGACTATCATCCCGAGCTTACATCATCACCAACCTGTTAGATAATCAAGATATTAAGACACTGCGAAGTACATTAAGAGAAGCAACATCGCATAGAAGCTGATTTTGGTTTATTTGATGCTACATACATATGTATATCTATATTCTTAAAACTTTTCTAAATTTTGAGATGAAAAAAGTATTGTCAAACAGTGGTAAGCTTTTATTCTTAATGTTACTTTAGAACTTTTTAAAATGATTTTGTTTTTATATAAGATTCATTTAAAATAAAAATGTATTTAAATTATTGAAATGTTCAACGTTTAATTTTGTATCGATATAAATAAAATGCATATGTATGCTTTTTAAAATTTGATTTAATTTGGAATTTTACAGTTTCAAGGTTTGTATCAATAAAAAATAGTCCGCTCTGCTTTGTCTATGTAGTTACTAAAAGAATTACGTCATAAGCCTGCATATGACCATATAATAATCACCATTTACATCATTTTAAATACATATTATTATTTGTCCAAGTTTGATTTTAAGTTCGCTAAGGTGTTCAAACCCTCGAAAGATTAACAATTTTTATGTCAGATGAAAGTGCGAATACACAGGGAAAATAAAGTTGTTGCAGAGTAATTGATGATGAATGAGCGGGTAAAAAACCAGATAATCAGTGGGTAAACATATATAGTTTGCCATAGGCCGCGTGAAGATTCTACCCACTCACGTACGCATACATGTGATCATACATCTTTGTTGCGGTCATTCAGCAGTGTCATATAAAAAGGTATATTTCTCCTGCTCTAATATCCCCAACCGACGGCTGATGCAGGGTTGCATTTTAAACAGCTGATGCAGGGTTGTAGTTTTTTTGATTCCTGCTTTAAAAATTTCTTAAAAATTCAAAGAAAACTTTCTAATTTTTAAATTATTAATTTTATTATTTT
>NW_017536864.1:239610-244881 GCF_001853355.1 Bactrocera latifrons | reverse complement strand
ATTTGATCATTTAAAATATAAAACAAACACTTGCTTGCACATATTACGAGGTATGTTCCAGAATTATCGCGAATTTTGTGTTTTTTTTTTTTTAAATTATTTATTTATTCATGAATATCTATTTTGGCCCCTTCAAGGTAATTCCCATGAGATATTATACACTTGTGCCAACGGTTTTTTCCTATCTTCGAAGCACTTCAAAAAATAATTTTTTTTTCATCTTCTTCAGCTTCATGGGCCTCTTCAGTTTAGGGAACAAGAAAAACTCACAGGGGGCCAGATCTGGGGAATACGGTGGCTGCGGCATTGTTTTTGGCCAAAAAGTCGCGCCCAAGCAACGATGTGTGAGCAGGGGCGTTATCGTGGTGCAAAAGCCAATTTCTGTCACATCTTCTCGGCCTTCTGAGAACATTTTGTACCACCGATAAACGTTGCTTCGSTCCAAGGCAGCTTCTCCGTATGCCACAGTCAACATTCGGAATGCATCCGCGCGCTTAATTTCGTTTTTCACACAAAATTTGGTACAGGTTCTTTGATCCCTTTTTTTGAATAGGTAAAAATCGATCCAAAACACCTGCAAGCAAAGCAGCTGTCAACAGTTAAATGAACATTCAAAATGGCCGAGCTTGTCGGCATAAGTGAGAGACATGAGTACCAACATAACGCCACAAAAACTTCGAAATTCGAATATACGTAACCCGCGAAAATTCAAAATTCGCGATACTTTTTGAACACATCTCGTATATAGAATTTTGCAGGCCGTCTTAAGCGCATAAAATACATATATCTGTATGTATGTATTTATTTTTGCGTATTATACATATTAGACTGCGCAGTCCGACTTCAATGTACATACACTTCATTTCACTTTCATTTCACACACATACTTACTAAACAATTGATATTTGCTGCAGCTGCTATATCCAGTTCATTCTGATTTCCAATGCTACAAAAACAAATGAAGTAATTATTTGCAAATTATTTAAAAAAAAAAGTCACATAAAATTCACTAACTTACCTTCTTGCTTCCTTTACGATGGTACGATCAAGACCGACGTGCGTCTTTCAATCGTTTTTTTATGACCGTTTTTGGGATTTTCTTTTGGCACTATTGACAATTATGTTTTCTCCTTCGCACTCATTCAACTAAATCAAGAGAGGAAAAAAAGGTAAACAAAAAATAACCCGAAAATGTGCGTTGGTGTTAGTGCATAGAGAAAAAATGTGTAGTTGTGTTGAAATATTTGACACAGTCATTAGGCAATATATATTTCGTAATTAATTGTTCTGTTTCACGCATTCGGCAAGATGTATTGAGTCAACAAGTGATGCAAGGGACGCGGCTGAATTTATGTCAATGTTAATGTAAACCACGCTAACTAAATGTCTTAACTATTAAATGTCTCTGCGAAATAAAATCCTTTGATAATGACATTGGCGATGGTTGCTTAGCGGATAATATATAAACCTCATTTATATACAATAAGTAAGGAACGGCTAAGTTCGGGTGTCACCGAACATTTTATACTCTCGCATGATCAAGCGATAATCGACAGTTCAGGCGTGGTTCTGAACCGATTTCACCCATATTTGGTACATGTCCTCAGGGTGTTAAGAAAATATTATATACCGAATTTCATTGAAATCGGTAGAGTACTTCCTGAGATATGGTTTTTGGCCCATAAGTGGGCGACGCCACGCCCATTTGCAATTAAAAAAAAAAAGCCTGGATGCAGCTTCCTTCTGACATTTCTTCCGTAAAATGTAGTCTGACGTTTTTGTTAGTCGGTTAACGCACTTTTAGTGATTTTCAACATAACCTTTGCGGGGGAGGTGGGCGTGGTTATCATCCGATTTCTTCCATTTTTGAACTGTATATGGAAATTTCTAAGGGAAACGACTCTATACAGTTTGGCTGATAGAGCTATTGTAGTTTTCGAGATATGTACAAAAAAGTTAGTAGGGGGCGGGGCCACGCCCACTTTTCCAAACAAATTTCGTCCGAATATGCTCTTCCCTAATGCGATCCTTTGTGGCAAATTTCATTTTAATATCTTTATTTATGGCTTAGTTATGACACTTTATAGGTTTTCGGTTTCCGCCATTTTTTGGGCGTGACAGTGGGCCGATTTTGCCCATCTTCGAACTTAACCTTTTTATGGAGCCAGGAAATACGTGTACCAAGTTTCATCATGATATCTCAATTTTTACTCAAGTTACAGCTTGCACGGACAGACGGACGGACAGACAGRCATCCGGATTTCAACTCTACTCGTCACCCTGATCACTTTGGTATATATAACCCTATATCTGACTCTTTTAGTTTTAGGACTTACAAACAACCGTTATGTGAACAAAACTATAATACTCTCTTTAGCAACTTTGTTGCGAGAGTATAATAAAAGTGCAATGCATCAATAACTAAATGTGTCAGGGACATTAAATTTTACGTGCAGGATGGTTGGAAAGTTATCAAAATTGGACATTTTTTTTATTTTTATTGATTTACCAACCACAACCAGATTTAGAACCTAACTTTATCCTCACGTTCTATGTTAAATTGTAAAAATGGGCGCAATCAGATTGCAACCACGTCTATTCTCTCTACCAATGAATATATTTAGAAAAAACATTTTAAAATTAGTAACTTATCATGGCTATTAAAGCCACAGTTACTAGTAATTTGGATCCCAAAGACAAGGGCCGACTTTTTACCTAAAAATTGGGTGAAATGTTTGAAGTTTATAATAATGTCAAAATTCAACACTAACGCCATTTCCAGATACCTAAAAAATAATTTCAAACTGCCGCACACTGGTCGATTTTATGAGCAAAAAAAAAAAAATAAATAAAAGTTTGATATTTACCGCTGCTTGTATTAAATTCTTAAACCAGTGGTCGGGATTTCTTAGCACAATTGTGCAAACTAACTTCACACGTACGCTTGCGCTCTATTTAATTTAAATATTAGTATTAAATTCTTAAACCAGTGGTCGGGATTTCTTAGCACAATTGTGCAAACTAACTTCACACGTACGCTTGCGCTCTATCGTTCAGTCGTTGTCGAGCCAGCCATTGTATAACCCTTTGTTAACCCTTAAAGTTTTTGTATCTACGTGAGTGTATTTTATTGTTTTTTATGTTATGTTATGTTTTTCATCATATATATGTGAGTGTGCCCAATTACGGCCTAATACCTAATTCCGTGCTATTTCGTTTACAAGTTTTTTAAAGAAACAAAATAAGTCAATGCTACCCATCATTCAAAGGACAGTTATTTTAAATTGTCAAAAATATATGCAACTTTACATTTGAAAAATGTCAAACCATAAATCATTTTATTTCATATTAAATTCACATATGTATGTTAGTTGGTTGGAAGCAGTTGCCTAGCACGGTGGTGATAATTAACAAGTTTTGTTGTGAAAAGTGCTAAGAGTTGTGTAAAAATTGTTTAGGACTGACATTACAATTGGGTAAGTGCATATATATATATATACTAAAATATTTGTACATTATAGCACTTTTTACCGAAATATATGTTTTAATATGAATTTTATATAATAAACTCATAAAAATGTTGAATGCAAAGTTAGAACGGAATTTGGTACATTGAAATTTCACCTGTACCGATCTACGTGCTATGAAACGGAATTAGGAACATATTTTATCATATTTTGTTTTACTTTGTTTTGGGGTTGAAAATTGAGTTTTAATATATATTTAAATTCTTAGCTTAAAGTAAACTCAATAAATTGTTTAAAGTACAATTTCCGTTCTATCGTGTTTTGAGGAAAAAGCTTATTTTTTGCGTATGAAATTTCAGAAATGAGCTAAAATTAGGAAACACAATTCAGAGGTTTACTTTTTCTAAAGCTATGTTATTGGATTAACAAAACTTTATTTGCGATGATTCTTCATTGGTGGAATTTAAATTAGTTACAAAACAGTTTACATCAAATATTTCGGGAACTCCCTGCTTAATATTTATAAAAACATGTAGCACGAAAATAGGCTTCAGCTTCAGGAACGGTGTGTTTCTAAGTACGTTTCAATTCATTTTAACAGAAATTTGAGTGCCGCCATCATGCCAAAATATACACAGGAATCATTAAATTTAGCTCTTGAAGCAATAAAAAGCAATCGGATGACATGTTACAAGACTTCAAAGGTATATCGTGTTCCGAAGCAAACTCTATTGGACAAAATTAAATACAAGTATTCAAAAGGCTGCCCAGGATCTCCAGCTGTGCTAACGACAGAAGAAGAAAGTTTTATTGTCAAATAGGTTTGTTATCTGGCTTAAATAGGCTTTCCAGTAACAAAGTATCAACTTGTAAACTGCGTTACTAACTTGGTTAAGGAACTAAATCGTCCGAATTCTTTTAAAAATGATATACCAGGCAGAAAGTTGTTGTAAGGGTTTTTGAAAAGAAATCCCATAGTGAGTCAACGTGTTTCGCAATCCTTAACAGTTTTTCGTGCATCGGTAACAGAATCTTCCATAAGAAGTTGGTTTAAAAAAGTTTAAAAAAGTATATCAATACTTGGAAAATAACAATTGTCTCGATGGTTTAGAAAATTCAACACGAATCTTCAACTGTGATGAGTCCGCGTTTTTTCTTTGTCCAAAAGGTCAAGCAGTTTTGACAAAAAGGGGTTCAAAGCATGTATACTTCAGATCTGGCAATGATGATAAAGAATGTCTTACATTATGCATAGGAGCTTCCGCTTCCGGTAAAATGATGCCAAATTTTTCCTCTTTCCGTACAAAAGACTTCCAAAAAACATACTTTCCAAATTTCCTTCTGATTGGGCTATTGGAAAGTCGGATTCAGGCTGGATGACCTGCGAAACATTTTATGAATATATAACAAATGTCTTTTATSCCTTCATCCTGAAAGAAAATATACAACTCCCAATCGTACTATTTTTGGATGGGGACACGTCACATTTGTCGCTGCATCTTATTGAGTTTTGCAAGAAGCAAGGAATCATACTTATAGCGCTTCTTCCAAACTCGACACACTTGCTGCAACCAATGGATGTTGCAGTATTTCATAGCTTAAAAAATTACTGGAGAAAGCAAATACAAAATTGGAGAATGCTAAATAATGGACAAAGAATAAAACGGGAAGATTTCGGACCTATTGTTCAGAAATGCATACAATCTGCAATCACTTCTGATATACTACAAAACGGTTTTAAGGCTTGTGGCATATTTCCGTTTAATGAAGATGCAGTGGCTTACAATAAAATTTTAAAACCTGA
>NW_017536864.1:220647-238475 GCF_001853355.1 Bactrocera latifrons | reverse complement strand
TACTTATTATTTTATGTTTATATATCGCATCAAATGCATAGCTGACAAATAATGTCATTAAAATATTTGAAGTTATTTTATTTTATCTAAGTAATTTTCTTTGTGATTTATGTGAAGAAAAATGTTTCGTTGTGTTCCACTTATAAACTGTGTAAGTTTTACTAACAATTTGTTAGGAATAGTTGAAATAAGAACCTTTCCTAATGTAGCACGGAATAAGGATCACTTTAGCACGGAATTAGGATTTTGTCAAAATTTTAGCACGGAATTGGGGCCAATTGAGTGTTTCAGAAAAGCATTAATAAAAAAACACGGTACAAAAATTCTATCATTTGAAAAGTTAATATGAAAAATAAAAGCTTTATTTACGATTTGTTTATAATTCTTCATTCCGTCTAACTTTTGATTTACTGTAATATGCGTATATTCATCAATCTACCTTAATATGCCATAATTAGGAGCATTTACCTTACATATGTATTTGAGCTTTGGTTTTCATTTTATCATTTTCTCACTTTTATCAAATGTTTTTTTTAGTTATCCTGAGTTATCCTGAGCAAATAAATGTCTCAGATACTGATGCTGAAGTTTAGATAAAAAAAATATTGGACCACATGAAGTCACAAATGTAATTAGTGATCGGAATAAGTTCTTTGGGGCTTTGATGGTAATTGTGGTCAGAGCGAATATAAGCAGAAATTTTAAAAGATTAATTTGAAAGACAATAATTTATTTGTCACGACATACATATGTCCCTGTATAACTGACAATAAAATCGCAAAATGATGAAGAGCACAAACAAATTTGGAAAAACTGCAGACATTCGTCCACCCGCTATGGCCGTCCTGTTCGAACTCAATTCGAATTTCAAAAGGAATCAGTTTAATAAAATATAAATGCACTAGATTTGCGCCAGACCCTGCACAGGAATTAGCTTCGAATTATTCCTAGTATTATCTTCCTTTATCACTCATAACCTCGCTCCCGATGTTATTCAATATGCACCAGTTTCAATTAGAGAGCTCTCATAAGAATATGCTAAGTCAAGCAATAAGGCCGTTAAGATGTATCGACTCCATCATAAACGAAAGAACTCACGTGTCGCTACAAATCAGGATTTATTAAACCGATTACTCTTGAGCTCAGATCTTTTCATCTCTGGGCAAAGAAAACTACGATGTAAAAGTATATCAATTTTTTTAAAATCAGTTTTTGATTTAGCTGAATTATATTAAGAAAATTGCGTTTTCTTTTATGAACTTTTTTAATTTAATATAATTGATTAAATTTGTTATCACTGGGGGTTGGCGGAGTGGGAAATGGGAGAGGGAGATTTTAAAAAGCTTTGGCAAAAGCTTCGCTTGTATATAGGCAGTGGGTATGATAATATCTCAGCAAAATTAACTGAAAGTAAGACATTTGATACACTAATTGTATTTAATGACAAAATTAATTGAAAAATTTAAATTAATTAAAATTAGCGAGAGCCCGCTCGCCCAAATTTTCATTTGCCATTTATAATTGTTATTTCAACATTATGCCGAAACTGTCGGTCAGTGTATGAGTTAAGCGTTTAAAAAAATTGCTTCAAATATTCTCTCGAGTATACCTGAATAATGCCAAAGTTTGTGTAAATACCAAGAATGGTCTGCCCCACTTTTCAGCCGTCTTTAATCATTTACGTTGGTACAAAATGTATGATATTTCAGGGAAGTTAGGTAAAATGAAGTATACTGAAACCCATCCGAAAGATTTCAACAAAATCATGTAGTTGACATTCTCCCCAGAATACTTTGCAAAAAATAGGCGTAAGTTAGACTACAATCACACCGATTAAATCCCCTATGACACAATTTTAAGTTCCATCTAATTTTTTCCTCTCTAGCGAATAAATGAAGAAATAATGAATACAACGGACAAAAAGGTTTGTACGAATAATGTCTTTAGAATATCTCAGTTCAAAACCAAAAATTGTCTAAGTAATACAAAAAGTGTTCAAGCCCCTAAGCACCGGATATTTGGGCCCCAGTACCTATAGTTCACTTGAATATCGGTCATTGTGTAAGATATATACATATGTATTTGAAATGTATGTAGATATATGTTTACTTTTTTTTTTAAATCAGCCGAAGTCATCACTGAAATTCATGGAAATGGAATTAAACATCTCTAAAACATCGATTTATCACATTCTGACCGAACATTTGGGCTTACGAAAGGTGTGTGCACGGTTTGTTCCACACAAAATGACTGACGACCAAAAATTGCTCAGCATCCGTCCCATTGATCGAGGCTTTTGACCAAAAATCAAATTTTAACCATTGTATTCCCTGATATGGCACCGTGCGACTTCTTTCTTTTCGGAAAATGCATTTGCCCATGAAAGAAATGTGTTATGCAGACGTAGAGGTGATTCGAAAGGCTTGAACCGCCATGCTGACAGCCAACGAGCTAAAATACTCGTTCGACTCCGTTTTGGACCTGCAAAAATATGTATTGAAGCAGAAGCAGACTATTTTGAATAAAATAAATGGAATTTACCATTTGTTCTGTTTTTTTTAAAGTTCTGTTTACTTTGGAACGCATCTTGTATATCAGTAAGTACGTGAGTTATATCAATGAAAAATAAATATGTCTAAAATAGATAAAATTGGGCGAAGCTTGACCTAGCCCGCTTATAACTCTTTTACTAAATATGATTAGTGATGGTATATGAGACGCTTTTGTAAAACCCAGGAAGTTTTTCATTTTTCTTTGGTATTGCCAGAAATAGATAAGTCGGGTCGATACCATCCCAACTACATATTAGGATTATCGTATATATAAATACATATTTTTGTATAAATTCAGTTGGATTCTGATTCTCTCCTTATTGTTTTGCACCTTAGGATATTTTCCTGGCTTTAGTCATTGCAAGTTTCTTCGCCAAGTTAGGCTTCTCTCTGTTATTGATTTCTTAAGTCACGTGAACGGTAGTATTATATTACTTACACCAGCGCTCCCTGTCATTTCGATTAAAGGATATAATTTTCTATAAAAAACGTGCGAGCGAAACTGTTTGCTGAAATATTCCCTAGACTCGTATCGTTGACGGGCATTTGCCATAAAATATACAAAATTCTAGAGCGAAACACGTACATATATATGTTAAATAAAACAGTGGGTACGCAGAGTTACCGGTTTTATATCTCAGTGAGTGAAAAATCGTTTGATTAGGAAAAGAGCAACAGACTATGGACCGTACATATATCCAAATATGTACTTTTATATCAACAAAGACTATCTTATATTGCTTAATTTGTATGAGCATAATCAATATAATTACCCCATTCTTAATTTTATTTGTTTTCCAAATTTTTTCAAACTGTGCAATAATTTACATCTTTTGTTTTCAGAACTTCAACAATATTGGGATTTCGATGAAATTTCCGGTGATCACGGATTTTGATTGGCCCACATGTTGATCGTCATTTATGTATGTTCTCACGCTCACTTTGAAAAAGTTGAAACCTCTCCACTCCACGTGCACTCTACTACGGGATAGGCAAACATCGCCATTAACTTGTATCATCAATTAAAACATTTCGATAAAAGTTGAAAATTTAATGTTGGTTCTTTGTTGGAATCTCATCTTCGCGTCGACATATAGATTGCGCTAGATTCAAAAAGCCATGTTTACTTTGGAACACACCTTGTATGTACCACAAATCCGATTTACAAAATTTAATATTTTTGTAGCTCAATTTGTGACTTTTTATAGTTTTTGAATCAAGAAATTTCAACTTTGATAATTTAGATATAGTACATATATATGTACATATCTACAATATATACATATTTACTTTTGTTATGTTTTTTAGTTGAACCACTGTCCTCGATGCGGGTTCATGCCAATAACATTCATATTTCCTTTATTTAAGTCAAATACCAATGGCAAAGGCATTCAGTTTGTAGGTTTGTTTCAGTAGCTCGCAGCTGCAAAACTTCGTAGCATTTATTCTCAAATGCTTCTGGGACACGTTAAACCTTATTTTGAAGTGGTAAATACCGCAGGACAAGAAAGTAAATTGGTTTACAGAACAGTGGATGTGCTTGTTTAAATGACAGAAGGTTTAAGTTAAATGTGAAAACTTTTCCAATTTAATGTTCTACCAATGCCAAAATATAGTTAAATATATCTTTGAGGCGTTCAATTTATAAAAGGAAGTGAGCGTTTCTGCCATTTGACGCTTAAGCTTCTAGTTCAAAGTCTGAGTGTTTTTATATATTATATGTATGGTATAAGCATAATTGAAAGTTTTTAAGTACCTTTTCAAAAATATATTGGATTTTTCTAAGCACATCCTTTGGTGTCGCCTATTTGACCCATTTTTTGTGTTTTTCTTTAAATTGTTCGATAAATAGAGTTGCTGAAATTTGCATGCTCGCTTTGAAGAATTAATGCCTGTAATGATAATTTTTTTGCTGAGAGACCCCTGCTATTAATAATTTCTTGTCTGATATTACTCTTAAATGATATCTTGAAAAGGTTGTGGAAATTTTAAAATAAACATATGTTACAAAAGTAATTCAACAAACGAAATGATTAACAATATGCTTATGGTGTTTGTATAGAAATACTTTATGCAAGCCTATCACGTATAAATATGTTTTTTTTTTTTTTTTTTTTTTTTTTATCATAAAGAAAATAGCAAATAATTCATCTTAAAGAGTTTTAAAGCGCAACATTCATACTAAGATATGCCAATCGCTTTTGCCTTCGCTCGGACAAAGTAATTTCAGTCGTACTACTGAGAGAACTGAATGCTTTTTCATAATATGTGATTTGAAATGCTGAAAATGAAGTTTCACAGGAGAGCAGAAATGGTGAAATGGTCAAATGAGCGATTTACAATCAAGTTAGCGGAAGTGAAATAATTGTCAAATATCCCTCAAGAGTAAAAGTATATCAGATAAACTTATTACTTAACAAGAAAAAATTTTAAGACTTTGTTCGTAATTTTAAAGTTATTAATATATTCTTCTAAATCTATGTAGTCACCTCAAAGCAATCTCCCTTATCCCCAATACACTTCTGCCATCCATTCTTCCAATTCCCGCAACAGTTGCTTACGTCAATCTCGGAAATGCTTTCAATGCGCGTATCCATTCACGTTTAATGTCTTCAAATTACTCAAAACGGTTTCTCTGCAGCGGTTGTTTGAGTTTGATGATTAGTCAGAAGTCACATGAGACTAAATCAGGCGAATATGGTGTTCGCCGCACGAGGTTGGTTGAAAATTTGGCGAAAAACCCCAAAGAATCAAAGCAGTATGCAATGGTGCATTATTGCTACAGATTGTTACATTATTATTATTATTATTGTTTGAAAATTGGCAGTTGAACTTGTAGTTCATGGAGCAAGTCCGATAACGCAGCAACAGTGCAAGTCAAAATTACACGATCGCCCACTTTCCTCCAGTACTGCCACTTAACATTTGCGTCCATTTTTGATAAGTGTTTTAGCGGCACAATATCGTTTACATCTTTTATATACTTTTCGCAATCGTTTGTCATACAATTTTCATTTTCTATATTGCAACAAACAAATTTTAAGAAACTTTCGAAGCCTTCGGAAAAACATTCAATAACTGTCGCACAGCCAATTAACAAAAAACTGAAATTGGCGTGACGCATGCATACACACATGTTGTGTGGCATTTTGCACGAAAGTTGAACATATTTTGGGCGACACTCGAAAAATCATGATTTATTTACGCTTTTCCCAATGGCTTCTTTTTTATAAACCTCGTACGCTTCCGATACCGTTAGGAGTATAAAACGCCTAGCAACAATTTTCCCATCAACAGCCTGAACGCTGATATCTTCACGCAAAAAAATTTCTTTCACCAGTTTTAATTTTGTCTCGAATTCTAAGTCACTTTCAAATGTACGAGTATTTTTTTCTTTACAATTTGTTGGTTCGATATACTTTTTATGCATTTTCAGCTTTCTTTAGGGCTTTCCCTAATGTTTGTTTGCAAGTATAAGTAATATGCTCTTCTCCTTGTCTACTGTAATTTTTAATTTTTTTGGCTGTATATTTTCAACCTCTCACGTTCTTTTTCCTGCATCTCTTTTAACAGCTTGTTGTTTTTTGGCAATTTCGATAAAAATATGTACTTGTTTAGAAACAAATCGAAACTTACGGTCGCAAACGTACGGAATTTTGACAATCGAAATAGAAAGTCTGATGCATTGTTTACATAAAGTAATTTTGTTTCTTGATTACGGATACTTTGCTTTAATCGTGTTTTTTAGGCACCTTTTTGCATTCAATGTGAAGTAATAGCAATAAATGACGTTTTTGGTCGCGAACGTACGATTAGATCGTAGATAATAAGCAAAACAAAGATTTACCGTTATTCGATTGGCCTCTTTGCATTTTTATCTTCTTATTTGGTATTAATAAAGAGATTTTGTGGAAAAGTACAACCATAACATAAGTTATTCATATAAAATAACTCAAGAGAAAAAATTCATGTAGAGTATTATTATTATTAACAATTTTTATATATACAGTTGATCTCCTTTTTACACGGTGTTTTTGTGTACCTCCTAGTTACCATTTTTACACGGTTTTACTTTTTTTGTACGGGTTTTTCATTTAAGTTATATACTATTTTTGCAATAAAATTAAAATTCTGAATCTATCCGAATATATAAAGATTCATTATTCAAGCAAATGCAACTCTCAACGTACGTACTTAAAAAACGTACTTAAAAATACACTGCTGTTATTGGATGTCAAAGTAAAGAATTGATAAAAAAGGTAAACAAAGAAATGTCATAAGAAAATACAGCGACATGGCGTCCAAGCGAAAAAAATTATGTTTAAAGGAAAAAATTAAAATTTTAGATGAATTGAAAGCGGGGAAAAGATTGCAACAATCTCAAAACGTACAAATATACATGAAGCAACAATTCGTACCATAAGAAAAAACGAAACAACGATAAGAAAAGTGGTTTCAGCCGCCAGTGCTGGTGCAGTATCCTCTTTACTGATCTGTTGATACAAGATCTATAAAAGCAAAGATGTAACAATTTTATGTAATAATTAAAAATGAACAGCTTTCCACTTCAATAAATAGCGAGCGATCCCATTTCAATGCCAGTAATGGCTGGTTATGAAACTTGCTGAAAAGAAATTCACTACACAATGTAAAAGTTACAGAAAAAGGAGCCTCAGCTGATGAACATGCGGCAAGAGCATTTCCTACAGAGTTCTTAGAAGCAATAACGTTGGGAGGTTATGAGGCTCACCAAGTATTCAATGCGGATGAGACGGCACTCTTTTGGAAAAAAATGCCTAGTCGGACTTATTTGGCAAAGGATCGTATCACGTTGTTGCTGTGTAGCAATGCATCAGGAGTCAAAATGTTGAAACCTCTTCTTGTTAACAAAAATCTTAACCCTAGGGGTTTAAAAGTTCAGTTAGAATGTTTTGTTTTAAACACTGATGCGTTTTTTAATTTGTTCCTCAAGTATCGACAAAAACAAGCTTCCGGTCCATTGGATGGCAAATAAAAAGGCTTGGGTCACATTTTGTACCTGAAGTCCGAGAGTATCTCCGTTCAAAACAACTTGATTTCAAAGTTTTACTAGTCATAGACAACGCTCCTGGTCATCCAGACATTTCTCATAAAAACGTGAAGATAATGTTTCTAGCTCCTAATACGACGTCGCTAATACAACCACTCGATCAGGGTATTATTTCTACTTTTAAACGTTATTATGTGAAGCATTCTTTTCAACACATAATAAAAGAAATTGAAACAAATAATGAAATGAATGTAATATCTGCGTGGAAAGCGTTCGATATAAAAAAATGCATAGACTGCATTAGTTTCTCTGTAAGAGAAATTAAGAAAACTACTTTAAATAGGTGCTGGAAAAACCTGTGGGCGGTAATGCATACTGAGAATGAGACAGTATCTGAATATGCCGATATTTTCCAATTTTCCCACATGATCGGAGGAGAAGGATTAAACGCTATAACTATTGAAGACATCAATGAACTATTCGAAAATGTTGTTATTTCCGACGATGAGATTTTGCAAAATTTTGCAGAAAACGATTGTAATGACAATAAAGAGAATGAGGAGGACAGAGAAGAACATTCGAGCGCTGCTTAGTGCATCTTTGATCCAAAATGGGTTAAACATTGCGATGAAATTAGAAAATCATTTCCTCAACTTGGACCCAAATACGGACCGGCTGCAAGATTCCATCGCCAATTAAATGAAGCAGTAGAATGCTACCGTGAGCTGTATGAAGAAGTAAAAGCAAAGAAGACGCAGCTATTAATGACCGATTTTTTTTAAATCTTAAACGTATTTTATATTATATCCATTTTGTTAACATTCCTAGAATACTTTTTGTTTGTTCCTTTTAAAGTAATACGTATGTAAATAATACCATGAAAATCTACATTGTTTTAATTGTGTAAGTTCTCACTGTACAAATAGACAGATTCACATATAAAATGAGATATTTTTTACACGTTTGCCTTTTTTGCACGATTTATTTCGTAAATTGGTCCTTATAGAGAGTTTTATTTTAAAATTTGTTTTTTTTTGCACGGTTTTTTTTTGCACGGGGAATTTACTGTCCCAGTTAACCGTGCAAAAAGGAGATCAACTGTATTGACATTTTAGTTTATGGTCCTGGTTGACGATTTTTTGGACATACTCATATGCTTAAAGGCATTGTAAAATATTTTTTTTTTAACATTCAAAATTTCTTGTACGTCCTTCCAGACTCACGATGGTCAAAAATGTAGCTGCGAAGGGTAGGTGTACAGCTGCAGCTTTTTCTCATTAAAAATTGAATAATACATTTTAAACCACAACTTTGAAACGCATCCTTACCAGAAATCAATAATATTATTAATAAAATCTAGCACAGGAGGAATTTATTCTTTAAACAACTGTTTCTAATTAGCTGTCGCACTTAATGTTAAAAGAACTTTAACTGCACAACTACAAGTTTAGTGAATTTAGTAGTAAATAAATTAACATAAACAATACAAGACTTTTAAGAATATAAATAACGGTACACAAAAACATTTAATCACTATCTCCTCAGCCACCAACAATAAAGGGAGCGTTTCTAACTAGTTGTCAACAGCTGTATATAATTATATGTACATATGTGAAAATATTCATAAACAAGTGCACATGTACATACATATACCCGTACATATGTATATAATATTACACAATTGTACTTGATTCCAACATAGAAAAATATCGTTATGTGCTCATAAAAACATGAAGCACTAGATTGGAAAGGAAAAAAAGGTTTTTTGGATTAAAAACGCCAATTTACGAGCAGCTGAGGTTTTAGCGACACTTTTACCAGCATTTTTATTCAATTTTTTATGACGCATAATTTGTGGAAATTGTGGCCAGAATGAAAAAATTAAACGACCAATTCTTGTGGCAAGCAAATTGCCAATAACGATATGTGAAGGCAGTGAATGAAATAAAAACGATGTTAGAATTAAGCGTGGCAATAATCGAGGTGAAATGGTTCTCGTGACACGATGGTCCGTTGTAGAAGAATTTACATTAAACTACGTGATGTTAATCTCTTTCATCCTCTAAGATAATGTCCTCCACACAAACTATAGTCCAATGGATTCAAATTTGGACTTTCAGTCGGTCAATAAATTGCAGGAATATTGCTGGAGCAAAAACTTGCTGGAAGATGCAATATTCTCCGTCAAAAACTGATTTATCGCGCCTTCTGAAACATCCAACTGGTACACTTTTTCCCTGGATTTTAAGGGTTATATGGATTTCATGGCATTAAAGATCGATTTTTTTATGGTCTTATTTAAGGTCTTGAAGGTCTTGCACGAAGAATTTTGTTCAATTACAGCTATATAAAAAACAGACAGAACATTGAGAAACTATAATTTTTTTGTAACAATATAGTTCATGCCTTATTTAAAAGACGGATTTTTTTTTCTTCATATGATACTGTAAAAAGTTCTGTTGTGAAAGCGTAGGAAACGAAAGCCTGCCGTAATAATTCCCCAGCTTTGAATATTTTATTTAATTATTGCAAATAGGTCGTGTTTTGCTCGATGAAATCCCTTAACTATTTTTTGACAGAAGGTAAGAGGTGTAACGCCACCACAGAGTCACTTGGATGGTGACCATGCTTAAAATTTTGTCGTTTTGATAATTAAAAACTTATTCAACAGTGAACATTTTGCAATCTGTAAAAAGGAAAGTTTCTTGGCTGTTGACCACGTCCTACTGAAGAAACCGTTTGCGTCTTTTCTTCAAGTGTGTTGTCGCAAGATGCTCAGTTGGCAGACGGTAGGCTAAGAAAACATCTAGTTACTATACCATATATGACTAATTACAATTACTAGTAATTTACATTTTTTTATACCAGCAGCAAAGGATACTGAGCTCATTTCCCCTATTATTTATGTTATTAAATTACGTAATTAAGTTTTTATCAGTATTTAAAGAATTATAAAACCATTATAAGCTTTATAAGGAATTGCTAATTATTAAGGTAAACCTAATTTGGAACATTTTCGTCTGCACCGAAGCTAATATATGTACCTTTCGCAGGTGGATTTCTTTTAGTAACTATATATTTAAGTAAATCTAAAGACGTCGTCATTCAAAATAAAACATTCTACTAGTTCTTTAAGCCAGGTTGCTTGCCAGAAACATTAAGGTTATTTAATAAAGAAAATTAATCTTTTAGACGTTTATAGTTATTTAAAATTTTAAGAAGTTTTACTATTAACATACAAAACTTAATAATAATCTCGTTAACTGAAAAAGTCTCCAATCCAAGCATTTGACTCCAATACGCTATAGTAATCCGATCTGAAAAATTTTTTCGGAGATTATATTATTACCTTAAGCAGTAATCCATGTCACATTTCGTGAAGATAAAACGTCAAATGAGAAAGTTTAGCAAGCAAGCATTTGGTTCCGATCATTCAGTTTGTATGTCATCTATATGCTATAATTAACCGATGTATATAATATAATTTCTTCGAACATATAGAAAATAATCTATATTAAATTTTGTAAATATATCTTGTCAAATGCAAAAGTTTTCCTTACCAGCACTTGATTCCGATCGTTCAATTTGTATGGCAGAAATATACTATAGTAAGCCGATATAGTTCCGACAAATGAGCAGCTTCTTGAAGAGAAAATGACGTGCGCAAAATTTTAAAACGATATCTTAAAAATTGAGGAATTAGTTCGTATATATACAGACACACATGGACAGACAGACAGACGAACATRGCTAAATCGACTCAGCTCAACATACTGATAATTTATGTAGAATAAACGAACGATTAACCGAAAAATTTTTAGAAAAAACGAAGATGACTAAGGAAGTCCGATTTGCTGGAAGGGAATGACCCACTGAATCTGATGTGAAGAAATAAAAGGACTAGATCAAGCTGTAATGTAAATTGACATTGTAACTTTGTGCCTTTATTGAACTTTCTCGTATGCCGTCCGTTATTCAAGTGAAGTCTGTTATTGTATAACATAATTTTGGAACTTAGCCTTAAAATAGTATTACAGAACGTTTCATTTGAGCATACATTTTGCAATAATTCTCAAGATGTCGGAAACTTGCACACTTCTTTCCGGTGGTTTGTATCTACGAGCGAACTGTTTAAATAGCGAATTCCTAATATCCTGAAGGTGATGAAGGCGTAAATATGTTGTTGGGGATGAAAAATTCTAAACACCAATCAATAAATTTATTTTGAATTACCAAATAATTTAGTAGACATTCATGCAGTGTACGAGATGAACCAAAACCTAGAAAAACGCAACAACCAATAAACATGGCAAAGTTAAATTGCGAGAGGAAATTGCTTGTCAGTTATGAAGAAAACAGAGTCCAATTAATTGTAAATCACACGGTGTCGAATCATGTTAACTACCAATTCATGTTAGGTTATGTGGTATCTGAATGCGAGGTGTGTTCAAAAAGTATCGCGAATTTTGTGTTTTTTCAAAARTTATTTATTTATTCATGAATATCTATTTTGCCCCCTTCAAAGTAATCCCCATGAGTTATTATACTCGTACACTTGTGCCAACGGTTTTTCCAAACTTCGAAGCACTTCAAAAAATCATTGTTTTTTTTATCTTCTTCAGCTCCTCCTTCGATGCCGTCTTTATCTCGTCAAGAGAAGCGTAACGTCGTCTTTTCATGGACCTCTTCAGTTTAGGGAACAAGAAAAAGTCACAGGGGGCCAGATCTGGGGAATACGGTGGCTACGGCATCATTAGTGTGTTGTTTTTGGCCAAAAAGTCGCGCACAAGCAACGATGTGTGAGCAGGGACGTTATCGTGGTGCAAAAGCCAATTTTTGTCACATCTTCTCGGCCTTCTGAGAACATTTTGTACCACCGATAAACGTTACTTCGGTCCAAGGTAGCTTCTCCGTATGCCACAGTCAACATTCGGAATGCATCCGCGCACTTAATTTCGTTTTTCACACAAAATTTGATACAGGTTCTTTGATCCCTTTTTTTGAATAGGTAAAAATCGAACACGATCCAAAACACGTGCAAGCAAAGTAGCCAACAATTAAATGAACATTCAAAATGGCCGAGCTTGTCGGCATAAGTGAGAGACATGAGTACCAACATAACGCCACAAAAAATTCGAAATTCGCGATACTTTTTGAACACACCTCGTATATGCCACCAATTAAAAACTCGTGGTATTTTATATTGCCCACCACAAGCGTTAATTCGCACTGAAATTCCTTTGAGTGACTGTGAAAGCGATGAATTAAAAAATTGAAAAAACGCAAAACAAACTTTGAGTGCACTTTGACAACGTCCATTAAATTTCCGGAATAGTATTCGAATAATTCCCGCTTGCATTTTTCAACTTTTAATCACATGACTTCATTGTTGGAAAAATGAAAACATTTGTTAGCGCACAGTGTTCTCATAAAAAAATATATAATTTTTCGTATTTGTACGTTGTTGTTCATGTTATACCCTGAACAAGGTAAATGATCAATGTGTCGAAATGAGTCGATTTAGCCATACACATCCATCCGTCTGTAAATACGTGAACTAGTGCCAACATTTTTCATATATTCATCGGAAATTTTGCAAACGTCTTTTTATCCTCAAGCTCTCTCGCCGAAACCTCCGATATGAGACTGCTATAGCATATACCTTACTACAGAACGAATATGATCAAGGTCTTAAAATGATTATTTTGTATTTGGTAAGGATACAACCGAAGTTAACATTTTATCTCGATTTATATTTCATGAATATACTTACCATAATTCGCCCCGGCCCGTTCTTTTTTAAACGTAAGTTTTTATTCATGTTTGTATTGTTTACTACACATTCAATTCATGAAACCGCAACGGTACATATTTTCTCTGGTGTATGTCATCTGTTTTATGTGGAACATGATTTGTCACGTCATGATATACACCTGTTAATTTAAGCCTCATGTATACATGTATACATTTTATGCTAATAACAATTTGCAATGATTCGTTGTGGTTATTTAAGTTGCTAACAAGTGTTTTATTGTACAACTGTATTTTTATCACAACCTTTTTCGCGCATTATGAATAAAACTTCCTGTAGGAGCATTTGCACATATCTAAAACATATTTCCCCGTAAGCCAGTTATGTACCCATAATTTGTAGTGAGTATTAAATTAAGTACAACTAAAGCTGCTTGAGGTTTACCATTACTAGAGAAGCAGTTGTTTGATTAACGGCACAATTTGGTGAAATATTTGTGGTAATTTCATTGAGTTCATAAGCCGTAATGTTGTAGCTGTCGGTACATTCGTAAACTATGGTTATGAATTATGGCAGTTGGAAACGAGTGTTTGACCAGTAAAAATTTGTAAATATGTTGTGAGAACCACAATTGTTAAAACGGGGGCAAGAAAAATACTCTTATATTTTTTAATACAATTTAATTTATTAAAAAGATTAATTTTGACACTTCACAGAATAATAAAAATGTGTGATAAGTATATAAGGTATTCGCTATATGCCAAGATGCGATCGAATAAATGCAGCGTACCCAGATGAAAATTAGACGAAGTGCAGGATCCCGGTCGATTTAATTGTTGAACGCCGCTTGCAGGCTTTAATGTGCATTAGCGAGAGTTAATTGCAGCGCGTGGGTTGGGTGTCGAAAAACGAATATGTATGCTGTAATTGTGTCCATCCTTTTTGTTGATGAGGTAGGTGTATAGGTGTGGGGAGTTTTGTTGTTTGGTGATGTATGAGTATGGTGTCATCAAATGTGGTGTACTGTGCAGTGTTTCCTTGGGGTGCGCCAGTTTTCAGGTAAAGATGGTAGATGCTTAACTCATTTTAAACAAAAATAAAACTGATGAAATTAATTCTAATTACTCGGCTTAGTGGGACAAAAATATACTTGAAATTATATTGTAAAATGGAATGCAAACCATACTAACTTAATTGAGCATTTTGCTTTCTGCATTAACATTAAAACATATTGATGCTACATATATGTATATAATATATGATGCACATACGTATAAATATATGTACATACATAGTGCTAAACAATAAGCTTATCAAATGAAGGCAGAGAAATTTAAATGTATGTAATGATAATGATTTCACCACGGCCAACACAAAATTTAGATGGTGTTTTCCTCATACTCCTGCAACATATTTCTACAAACCTGCAATAATTTTGGGACAACCTTTAAAATAGACTTGTTCAACGAAAGGTAATGTATTACAAATTAAAATATTGAAGTTAGGTTTGGAGTTATATTGAGGTGGGTCAAAAGAACCATTTTTCCTACTCTGAAAGATAGGTTCTTAGACCCTATCCGATACTCCGTACTCTCAAAGTATGAGCTCTAAATCCTAAGATCCTCGGCCATACAGTTTCCTATTTTTTCTTACAATAAGCTAGAAAAATTTGTAGCTTACTTCCAACTAATATCAAATACATCTTGTTTCATAGATTTTGTTAGAAACTAAATGTTCTTTTTTACGGTTTTTTCTTTAACTTAATCCTTTAAAAGATATTAAACCATTCATACTATACCATATGCTTCAAGCCCAGTTTTTTTAATTTTTGTTTTTTAAATTTTGTTTGCAACTCTCTCCAGCTATGGTGAATATCCACAAATATTTTAAACAGTTAGGTATAGCTCAGATAGGGATTATAGATGTTTCCCAAAATGCAGAAGCCTATTTTGAAAGTTTTTAAATAATGGTAACGTTTGGTTCAATAAATTTTTTTTAACCGACTCAGTTGAATTACTTTCGGACAAACCCTTCTTTGAAGTTTTAACCATTATCAAATGGTATTACTAGCAGTACAGCACAGACAAGTTTAAGTTGAAAATTGTGATATACTACCAGGAGTAGTAAAAGAAAATGAGCTTCGTCTTAGACAGCAATCTTTACGGCACTTTTAAATGTCTTCACATCTGCATTTTAATTATCCGCGAAATGAGACGTAATCACTTAGTCAGATAAACCCAAGAGCTACTTGTTGTACAAATTTGTTTGCGCTCATATCACGCTTTTGATGTACTTCTTATTCTGATTTTTTTCGTTAGAATTCAGAAATATTTGATTGTGGATTTGAGGGCGTGGTTGTGAACTGATTTCACCCATATTTCGTACATGTCATCAGGGATTAAGAAAATATTATATGTGACCTGGTCTACGGAAAGGGGGCTTAGGTGTCAAAAAATCAATTTCCACTCTTTAGTTGATTCGGATGGAAGATGAAATGCTTTTTCACGTGATAGGATCCAAAAAGTCATAACTTGTTTGAAAGTTCCCTAAAAATGTAGAGGAAGAAGAGTCAAAATACGATATAATTTTTTTGTAATAAGCTATAAAGACATGATTATACACTAGAAAAACGTATTATGGACCAAAAATAATAATGCTGAGTAGTTTATGTATTTTTCTTTGTAGTCGTCTTCCTTGAGATCTTTTTACGTGTTGATCCTGAGGAAGATGGACCTGGTTCCTCATCTGATTTGAGAACATCTCCACTAGTTTTTGCCTTCCGTTTCTTCGATGGCAAATCTTTCGGCAATGGAGCCACAATATCTACCTTAGATATATCCGAAACTAAACTGCGAAGATTGTGATAGGTTGCATAACTTTCACCATTTCAGGATCGATATGTTTTAACAGAAGCTTAAAGAACTGCACTTCTTCACTGCCTGCGAATTTCTTTGTTTTTACACAATCTGCAGAGATTATGAAATGATGGAATTGCGTTATTCCAACAAGTGACTTGTACAGTGGTTTAAAATAGCTGTCCCATTCATACCAGACGACTTTTTCAGACGATACAGCTTTATTATAACCCCCAGGATGATGCCTCGACACACTGCAGTAAATCTGTATACGTGTCGATGTTACTGACAGCATACTTACTTTTGAAAATACCGAAGTAATGATCAGGCGCTAATTTAGTGTGCAATGTAAGTAGAAAATTGAATAAAATAGTTTTGTTAAGACCCCGAGCCAAACGCCATTGCAGATAGCCACACGCATGTACAAAAAGGAAAAACGAACGACAAACAGATACAATGTAGAAGGTAAATGTAATTTTATGCCTCATAACTTCTGTATCCTGTCTCTGTCCATATTTCCTCCGCCCAGCAAGCTTTGCGTATACACTTTTTAGCTTTTCGTTACTCATAGCTCCAGCTTCGATGTGACTAAGTATCACTAAATCAAGTTTATTTTTCGACATCTCTAAACAATTGTTCCGCGTACTCTCGACCATCAGTGGTATCAGTGTATGACATTTGTTATTACAACAATCTTTTGACAGAAATTTTGTTACCAGCTCCTCCTCCTTTACTTCAACAACAAACAGGTCAATCTTAACAAAAGTTTGTTCGGTATCATCTTCTGCCTGAGATACACATACTTCGTATTCAACATAATCGCTCTCTTCATTGTTTTCATCATCCTTTTCATGGAAATATTGTCCGTATATGGCACTGAACTCCTCATCAACACTCATGTTTCATTTCATGCGAAATGCGAAGACGATAATCAACAGAAACACTTACACAAATGTGATAACAGAACATCAGGATAGAGAGACGAATGAAAACAAGACAACAGCAGCTGCGCAGTATTAGAGTAAAAGTCACTTCTTCAGTGTTACTTTTTTAAATGTTCCACACTAGCAACTTACACGATGAACTATAATAATATTCCGACCAAAAACAACACTTAGTGGACGTCCTTGAAGCCTCTGGAAAGGAGAACAATTAATGAGATAACGAGAAACTGACGAAACGAGTTGTTTTTTTTAACAGCTGTTTCCCAGAAAACTAGTCTACTCACGTTAGCTTCCTTTTCGTAGACCAGGTCACATATACCGAATTTCATTGAAATCGGTCGAGTAGTTCCTGAGATATGGTTTTTGGTCAATAAGTGGGCGACGCCACTCCCATTTTCAATTTAAAAAAAAGCCTGGCTGCAGCTTCCTTCTGCCATTTTTTCCGTAAAATTTGGTTCCATTTTTGAACTGTATATGGAAATGTCTGAAGGAAATGACCCTATAGAGTTTAGTTGACATAGCTATAGTAGTTTCCGAGACATGTACAAAAAAGTTAGTTGGGGGCGGGGCCACGCAAATTTTTCCAAAAAAATTACGTACAAATATGCCCCTAATGCGATCCTTTGTGCCAAAATTCACTTTCATATCTTTATTTATGGCTTAGTTATGACACTTTATAAGTTTTCGGTTTTCGCC
>NW_017536864.1:198827-220532 GCF_001853355.1 Bactrocera latifrons | reverse complement strand
ACTTAACCTTCCTATGGAGCCAAGAAATACGTGTACCAAGTTTCATCATGATATCTCAATTTTTACTCAAGTTACAGCTTGCACGGACGGACGGACGGACGGACAGACAGACAGACATCTGGATTTCAACTCTACACATCACCCTGATTACTTTGGTATATATAACCCTATATCTAACTCTTTTAGTTTTAGGACTTACAAACAACCGTTATGCGAACAAAACTATAATACTTTCTTTAGCAACTTTGTTGCGAGAGTATTAAAAGAGTTTAGAATTTTAATACACATGTATAATACGGATTTATTTTTTTTAACTGGATATTCGCACAAAACTAGAACTCGGGGGTGAGTAGCACGACTTTCATCAGCGGATCGCAAAAAAGATGCGACGAATTTGTTTCTCCGTCCCTTTTCCTATTTGGCTGTGGTGGAAAATGCAGTGGTGTCGTAGTTGTGCGATGTGGATTGTAGGTGATGTCGAGGTGAGTGTAGTGAATGTAGCGAGTTAGTGACGTCTATTTTAAGGCGGTGAATGTAAAGTGCTATTGATGCGGGATTATTGCTTTGGTTAGGTGTTCGATGACTGAAATGGCGCTTGCGGATTATATGCTGTGTGGGACAGGGGACTACTTCTGATTTAGCCAATTGCAAATTAAATTGCAGTAAATAGTATTTCTAAATCCAAAGAACTGAAAAACAATTTGATCTATTAACGTGGATAATGCTGTGCACTGAAACTCCACATAAGATTTATCGCCTCCGATTGTTTATTGTAAAATTCCTCTATTGAAGTTATGAAGGCTTGAGGAATGAAAACTGTTAATGAGATTGTTTTTAATCGTACGAGAAAATTATTCTGTAAAGAAATCGAAATATTTTCGCACCCACCAATGGTGAAATAGTCTTTTGTTAAAAAAAATATGTTTTCCAAACTATTTTGAAAAGCAATAAGTGACTTTTTTCCACTTTATTATAACTGCAAAAGCAAAATGAGTAATCCATGAAAATATGAAAACTAGAATCCTAATTACTTTGAAGAATCAATCAACTATGATTGCCATCAGAAATTGAAAGGCGAAGGCAGCCTATGGTACAACAGAGAACATTGAATTTTGTTTTAAAATTGGTAAAAGTTTTACCGAAACATTTCAATTGGTAACAGAGTGAAAATAGTTTAAATCGAATGATAACCCCACTTATTTACCATATAGCAGAATTGTTAAAAACTAATAAAACTCCGATAAATCAATAACTAAATCCGTTGGAGGCATCAAATTAAAATTCCGAAGGGTATAAAGGTCTTTAYAGGATGTGATGTCAATAATGGACGATGGGCGTGGTATCGCCCACATGTAAGGCAGCAATTGTCAATTTCCAACAAATTCGGATGTAACAATATTATTACATTTCTTTGTTACATCGAGAARATAGAAGCAATCGGACTACAACGTCGCATATGTCCCATATAGCACAATTTTCAATTCCATAAAATTTTTTCATATTTACATAATTACAAAAATCTAGTAGCATTGTACATATATATTCGGACAAAACTTTGCACAAATGGTGCCTTTGGAATGGGGACCCCAGTGTATGGTGCTAACCTTTTACCAAAAATAACGGTCAATCTGCGATTAAAAATGGCTTTAGTAGAGTCAACACTTATACTATTCCTTACATACATACGTATGAATCGAACTATTTTCGATTTTCCGGCTTACTTTACTGTGTATGAAATACCTTAATAAAACTCTGGGGGTATCTTTATAATCTGAAGAGGGTATAATAAGTTTGACACGAAGTTTGTAACACCCAGAAACATCCAGTAGGAAGCGTCGGAGACCCTATAAAGTATATATGTCAATCAAGTTCTTGTGTGGAACATTTCACAGACACATTGATCTTCTTAAAAGTTGGCACAGGTTATTTTCTAAGATAATAATATAATATACGATGAAATTGTTCAGAACCGCTGACGATAGCATATAGTTGTCATACAAACCGAACGATTGGAATCAAGGGCTTGTATGGAAAACTTTGACATTTGACGTGGTATCTTCACGAAACATGAATTACTGCTTATTATAATAATCTCTGAAAAAATTATTCTGATCGGATTACTATAGTATTTATACAAACTGCACACATATGTATATACTAAAAGAAATGCACCCCTGAAGCTATATTAGCATCGGTGCAGCCGAAGTTAACGTTTTTTTTTTTTTTTGTCAAAACCATGTAGTACTTGGAATTCCAAAAGTAGATAAAATAGGTTCAATACTACCCCCAACATTCATTTACTAGCTAGCTTTTATGATTTTCGTTAATCTAACAAGTTTTATGCCAAATATGTCGGCCAATTAAACAATGTCAAAACTAATGCAATCAACCCGTCCATTTATAAATGATTTACGTCTTTTAAACCATTTAAGTGGACAAGTTTTTTTTAAAAATGAAGCGGCCTATACCTTGATCATATTTTTAATATAATGAATTCCGATTCTCTGGTAGACGTTTTCCACATGAACTCAAAATGTTAAAAGATATTTCGCCGGTAATGACTTAGGCAAATTGCAAGAGAATAAACTGGTGGGATACACCGGACTTAAACCCTTCCTTACTTATTCTTATTTACATTTATTTATGTGACATAAAATCAACTGATACATTCGATATATAATATGATAGGTGGAAAATATATTGACCGAATCTTATTTTTGGCTGAGTAACGCATATATTATATTTTAAGTGTTAACTTTTATTTCCATTTAAATTGCTATTTTTAGATCAAAAAAGCCAATGCAAGTAATGGAGGTTTTATATACCACCCTTGGATTAAAACATCCGAAATTTCACGTAAATGTTGAAGTTGTCATTTTAGTTGGTCTACCATGCAAGGTGCGTTCCAAAGTAAACAGGACTGGTCGACTGGTGCGTTAGAATCTGTTATCTTTATCGATTTTCCAGTGAGTATGTCATGACATTTTATAGATTAGAAGTGAAGTTATTTCGTTTTAAGTGTCAGTATATTTGTGATATCGGTGCAAAAATGAACTTCGAACAAAGAGCCAATATTGAATTCTGTTTTAAAATTCTTGTAAAACGTTCACCGAAACATTTCATTTGAGGAAACAAGTTTACGGCGATGATTACCTATCCCGTAGAAGGGTGCACGACTGTTTTCAACGTTTTCAAAGTGGTCGTGAGGAAATAAATAACGATCAACATATGGGCCAATCAAAATCCGTGATCACCGGAAATTCCATCGAAACTGTGCGTGAATTCATCAAAAATCGGCCGAAGTCATCATTGAAATTCGTGGAAATGGAGTTGAAAATCTCCAAAACATCGATTTATATTTTTGACCAAATATTTGTGCTTACGAAAGAGGTGTGGACGGTTTGTTCCGCACAAATTGACTGACGACCACAAATTGCTCAGAATCCAACGTTCGAAGGACGATTATTTGACCAAAAATCACATTTTAACCTTTAACCACTCCTCGTATTCACCTGATATGGCGACTTCTTCCTTTTCTGTAAAATGCATTTGCCCATGAAAGAAATGCGTTATGCAGACGGCTTGCACCGGCATACTGGCGTCCAAACCGGCCAACGATTTAAAACACTCGTTCGACAGACTTTTGGACCGTGCGAAAAGCTTTATTGAAGCAGAAGGAGACTATTCGGAATAAAATAAATTGATTTTGCCGAAAAAACCCATTTGTTCTGTTTTTTTTTAAGTCCTGTTTACTTTGGAACCAACCTTGCGTTATTTACACAAAATGTATAATAAAATGTCCCTTTGCGGTTCAATACCAACCCGGGTGTTGGCAACACTCATATATACACAATACACACAAAATATTGTATAAAAGCATTCTAGGTTTTATATGCAGTAAATAATTCATGCAGATAACGTTCATTAAATTATGAGTTAAATATATTATATTACTTATGTAAAATAGGAGGGATAAGTGAAAGATGGACTTCTGCTTCTGAAATTTTTGTTTCTCTATGTTATCTTTTTATACTTGATGAATTCAATTGTATTTGTTTGCAATTTAATTTCTTTTTTTTTGTATACTTCATTCCTTGGGCGGACATAGTCTTGAATTTTATTGTTCACACTTAAAGCACTGAACGCTGAAAAGCGAAATTTGAATGGAGTTAAAATTATCTATGAATATAAAAAAACGAGAAAAAATCTAAAGCTTCACAAATGAAAAACTTTCTACATGAGAATTTGATTAAGGCATTACTATAATTCAAAGTCTTCTACAATTCTTAAAATAAAATTTGAGCATTTCCAATTTTTTGGTGGATTTTATTTGCAGTAGTTTAATTGAGGGAAGAAATTATTAAAAAAAAAATCTTCATTTTATTTTGGTTTAGTCGCAGCAAGCACAAAAAAAGCTTCAGTCAGAAAGCCGTGGTAGAACAGTCACCTCTTCCTGCATTGCAAATTTCGTCAGTAGTACATACTAGTTGTTTGTAATTGTGAAGAATGTGTAAAAGAAACCTTAACTAACTAGAAATAGCTTTGGCCTTGACAGTCGTTGGTATATCCTAAAATAAACGGTTAATTAAACTTGAACACATTCTCTGAATGGGTATCTACACGCAGCCTACTCAGCAATAATGTAATATGTCCAAAATATGAAAAAGAACATATCATATTAGTTGACAAGCTAATTAATTATCCTCTTCTGTTGCATGATTCATAGTCTTGCATCGTTGGACTTGTTGGTCGTTTGATAAGAAGTTATTAAGATGCGTAACAACGTTATATAGTCATAAGTGTAACTCTCTAGACATTTTTTAAAATTCAATAGAGCTTCAATTCAATTTGAGACTCAACTCACAAGGACAACCCTTGTTGCTAAGTGTTACAAGTAATTTATCTCCATCCAGTGGTCCACTCAGTAATAATATCAGTTATATTTTCTTCTTCTTCATCTTAATTGGCATAGACCCCTCTTACGCGATTATAGCCGAGTTAACAACAGCGCGCCAGTCGATTCTTCTTTTCGCTACTTGGCGCCAATTAGATATTCCAAGTGAAGACAGGTCCTTCTCCACTTGGTCCTTCCAACGGAGTGGAGGTCTCCCTCTTCCTCTGCTTCCCCCGGCGTCCGGCGTACGGCGTCGAATACTTTCAGAGCTGGAGTGTTTTCGTCCATCCGGACAACATGACCTAGCCAGCGTAGCCGCTATCTTTTAATTCGCTGAACTATGTCAATATCGTCGTATATCTCGTACAGTTCATCGTTCCATCCAATGCAATATTCGCCGTGGCCAATGCGTAAAGGACAATAAATCTTTCGCAGAACTTTTCTCTCGAAAATTCACAACGTCGACTCATCAGTATTTGTCATCGCCCAAGCCTCTGCATCATATAGCAGGACGGGAATTATCACTGACTTATAGAGTTTGGTCTTCGTTCGTCGTCAATTGCCTACTCAGCCCGAAGTAGCACCTGTTGGCAAGAGTTATCCTGCGTGATATCAATATCATCGGCATACGCCAGCAGCCGTACCCTCTTGTAGAAAATGGTACCTTCTCTATTTAGTTGGTCAGCTTGAATTATGTTCTCCAGAAGCAGGTTGAAGAAGTCGCACGATAGGGAGTGGCCTTGTCTGAAACCTCGTTTGTTATCGAACGGCTCGTAGAGGTCCTTCCCGATTCTGACGCAGCTTTTAGTGTCGCTCAACGTCAGTTTACATAAATTCAGACATCGCGGCTTTAAGGCAGCGCCTTTTTGTACTGTCGAAAGAAACTTTGAAATCGACGAAGAGGTGGTGTGTGTCGATTCTCCTTTCAGGGGTTTTTTTCCAAGATTTGGCGCATGGTGAATATCTGGTCGGTTGTTGGTTTGCCAGGTCTAAAGCCATACTGATAAGGTCCAATCAGTTTGTTGACGTTGGGCCTTAATCTTTCACACAATACGCTCGATAGAACCTTATATGAGATGCAAAGCAAAATGAATAATCCATGAAACTATGAAAACTAGAATCCTAATTACTTTGAAGAATCAATCAACTATGATTGCCATCAGAAATTGAAAGGCGAAAAGTTAAAGAGGATGGAGCAGACAATGGTACAACAACCAACATTGAATTTTGTTTTAAAATTGGTAAAAGTTTTACCGAAACATTTCAAGTGGTAGAATTGTTAAAAACTAATAAAACTCCGATAAATTAATAACTTAATGCGTTGGAGGCATCAAATTCAAATTCCGAAGGGTATAAAGGTCTTTACAGGATGTGATGTCAATAATGGACGATGGGCGTGGTATCGCCCACATGTAAGGCAGCAATTGTCAATTTCCAACAAATTCGGATGTAACAATATTATTACATTTCTTTGTTACATCGAGAAAATAGAAGCAATCGGACTACAACGTCGCCTATTTCCCATATAGCACAATTTCCAATTCCATAAGATTTTTTCATATTTACATAATTACAAAAATCTAGTACCAATGTACATATATATTCGGACAAAACTTTGCACAAATGGTGCCTTTGGTATGGGGAACCCATTATATGGTGCTAACCTTTTACCAAATGATTTGCCAGGTCTAAAGCCACACTGATAAGGTCCAAGTTTGTTGCCGGTGAGCTTTGATCTTTCACACAATACGCTCGATAGAACTTTAKACGCGATGTTGAGGAGGCTTATCCCACGGTAGTTGGCGCAGATTGTGGTTTCTCCTTTTTTGAGGATTGGGCATAGCACACTTAAATTCCAATCGTTGGGCAGGCTTTCGTCCGACCATTTTTTACAAAGAAGCTGATGCATGCTCTTTATCAGTTCTTCGCCGCCGTATTTGAATAGCTCGGCCGGCAATCCATCGGCCCCCGCCGCTTTGTTGTTCTTAGAGCGGGTAATTGCTAATCGAAATTCTTCATGGTCGTGCAATGGAACGTCTGCTCCATCGTCATCGATTGGTGAATCGGGTTCGGGTTCGGGTTCCATAATTTAAGTATGCTCTGGGCATCGGTGACTAGATCACCTTTGGGGGTTCTACAGTTATATATGTTTGCATAATTTCGGATCACAACAATTACGCATACATTTTATTGTGTAGTGCAGACCACATATTTATTTAGACTAAAAGTACAATAAATTTCTTTTTACCTAGCTTCCCTACTATAGACATATAGTCGAAGTGTGATTATGCGTATCTTTAAAAAATTGTCATTGAAACGCGTTTAAATAAACTTCAAAAGCTTTTCAATTGATGATATTTAATTTAATTTATCTGTAATATAATAGGGCTATTTTATTTGACCAGCACATTAAGCTATTAGTTTATTTTGTATGAAAGACTTAACCAACATAATTATGTTGGCTTGTCATAAGCTGTCATAGCTTGTATATTGCATTGCCAGTTCATCGCTTTGTTTCATTCACAATAGCTATGATTTTTCCAAAAAAAAGTTGTTGGCAATAACAATAAGGTTCATTTTAACAGCTGTAAACAAACCAAATTTCGTGTTTTGTTTAAGTTAAAATTATTGAAAATATGAACATTTGGTATAATTTTTTTGTATTAATATCATCAAATGAACAAAATAAATATATTAATACAGTAATTTAATATTCCGTTTACAAATTGCAGAATTCAAATAAGCCTTTTCTCCACATCAGACATTTTGAAACAAATTGAATATCACCTGACTGTTTCCGCCCGCATTGCCAACACACTTCGTTTTTAAGCGAAAAAATGAAATAAGCTAAATGCGTTTTATATTGCAATTTTGTATTTAGTTCTATTCTGTTTCTAAGAAGAGTAGAAGATATGATAAATACAGTTAAAATAAACAAGTAAGAAGAGGCTAACTTCAAGTGCCAGCGACATTTTGTACTCCAGCAACTTGGAAAAATCCACTCCAGGGAAATACTAAAATGAAAAACGCCAACCAGAGGTTCAGAACCTAAGCAATTTTATGTATGCATATATACTTCAAATAACTCATACCGACAAATAACTAACCGACAAATTCAAATTATAATGCCACATATCAAAAAAATACTCTATGGCTTTCATTAGGATATCTTACATACAATCACAAATCATATGGAGTAAAGTCAGCCGAATGTTTGAAATCCTGGTAATAGTTATATGGGGGCTAGGTCAAGTTTTCGCCCAATTTAATTCATTTTGGGAACCAAGGCACATATTTATGAGTAAAAGACAATTTGTCAAGTGCACCCAAGTACTTCTCCACCTAATCTCTCAAACGGAGTAGAGGTCTTCCGCTGCCTCTGCTTCCACCGGAGGGAACTGCGTCGAACAAATTTAGAGCTGGAGCGTTTTAATCCATTCAGACAACTTGACTCGGCCGACGTAGCCGCTGTTTCTTAATTCTCGTACAGCTCATCGTTCCATCGAATGCGATATTCACCGTGGCCAACGCGCAAACCACCATAAATCTTTCGTAGAACTTTTCTCTCGAAAACTCGCAACGCCGACTCATCTGTTGTTGTCATCGTCCAAGCCTCTGCACCATATAGGAGGACGGGAATTATGAGTGACTTATAGAGTTCGGCTTTTGTTTGCCGAGGGAGGGTTTCGCTTCTCAATTGCCTACTCAGTCCGAAATAGCACCTATTGGCAAGAGTTATCCTGCGTTGGATTGCCAGGCTGACATTGTTGGTGGTGTTCATACTGGTTCCCAAATAGACGAAATTATCTACAACTTCAAAGTTGTGACTGTCAACAGTGACGTGAGAGCCAAGTCGCGAATGCGACGACTGTTTTTTTGATTATTGGCTATTGCCATTGAAAAATCTGTATGTGGGCATTTGCTTTCATGATATAATCATTTGCGCAAAGGCGTTGTGTAGGTAGGTTCGAGCTGATGTAGCAAATGCTTATTTTATCATTTGCGAAATGCCGTCGGCTAGGTAACTGATGTTGCGCACGTTTGAAATCTTTTGTGTGGAAAATAAAAAAAGGATAAAGATCCTTTTGTTTACAAATGTATTTCTGGGAAAAATAAGAATTCATATTTTCGGACTAATAACTGTGGAATAAATTTAATATACCAATTAAAATAATAAACTTAAAATGAGCAATGATATTGGGATTTATGCTTGTATAAGTTTATTAAATTTAAAACTTCCCTCTTTCCCAACCCAATTTGCATAATTTTTCTGTATATTAACAATAATATTTTTTTTGGAAAAATGTTATTTTGAAAATGTATTTTATAATTATAATATAACAAAATCGTCTTAATACTCGCTGTTCTAAGTTTCATATTACCAAAATGAAAATCCGTCTGCATATGTGCAAATGGGATATGTTGCCTCTTCGATATTTTCATAGAAATGAAAAATGCGCTGCTAAACGGTTGAAGTAACAGCTCATAGCTTACGATGTATGGCAAACTAGATAGTATTCTATATATAGTAAGCTATGAGTAGTAGTAGTATTCTATAAATTCTATCCTGTCGAGATGGTCCGTTAAGAATATTGTATCTGATCCATTAGCAGATAGAATAAGTCGCAAGGAGACTCCTTGTCTGAAATTTCGTTTTTTGTCGAACCACCATATGATAGTTATCTTAATAATTTTAAGTGAGCGCTTTTGGATAAATAAAAATGGGTGAAAATTTGCCCTAGGCTCTACATAACTAATTGGAGGATTTTCAAACATCCTGGTAGCTATATTCCTCATATTTTGTTGATGATATGTGAAGTAATGAAACTACGAAATCTTTTTCTGTTAATACATATTATCTGATATTGCTAAATATAATGAAAATATAACAATGAATCTGATTGTGTCTATAAACCAGAATATGACTTAATAAAATACCAAAATTTATTTCGAACCATTTAATATTTCACCTAATAATAAATGTAGAATTATTTCGAACACTTTTTAATAAAAAGACTTTATTTCTTACAAACGTAAAATGGTATAAACCGAACAGGTTACACCCGACCTTAGCCCTTTCTTACTTGTTTACTTCTCTATTTTAGCCTATTTGAAGAGCTCAGATATCTATATAAAAATTATAAATTTTGTTATTATATTATTTTGCAAAGGAGTAGAAGTGAAGTAATTGTTCTTACCATATATATCAATGACTACTGCTCTACGGTAAAACCTAAAACTAATAGAGATAGATATAATCCGAGGGAGGAGTCAAATCAAGTACCGAACATTAGTCAATTACTGCGAGGATTCACAAGGCTTATATTTCGTCTACTCATCTGTGTCGCATCGAAAGCAAAACAACGAAAAGAGAACAAACCAAGGATCTTGGCATGTTTGTATTGTCTTAGGGAAGATTCATATCATAGTCGGTGGCATCCACTTTTAGAAGAAAGTTCATATACCCGAAATTTCTACACCCAACTGCGCTCAATATTTGCATTCCATCAGTTACATCCTAGTGTTGAATATGCATATGCATTTGCCACACATAGCCACTGAAATTTTGGTAAGATAGTAACATGTTACGTATCCGGCTATATAAAAATATTTCTTGCATAACTACCGAACTTCATTTGTAAAAAGTACATAACTTCATAAAATTTTTCAATATTTAATTTGATTAATTGAAAAGTATTCTTAATATAAAATTCACCTATAAAAGAAACTTGTATAATAAAATTGGAATATTTTGTGTGTTGAGTTTTGTTGCAATGCATACATAACTCAAACATTGTGTTGGGAATTTACTTGCCACAAGTAACATAGTTTGCGCATCGTTAATTTTAATGCTGTTGAACTTCCAGTTGCTTGAACTTACCATTTTCGTGGTAAGAATTATGTGGTCGAATGCATGCAATTTCCGCTTCACTTCTCTTCAATATAATAGTACCACAATGACTTTGTATGAATGTTTAAAATATTTACGGATTTAACAACAATCTATAAAAGTGAGGATTTTTAATTTAACCGTAATGTCAAATATGAGTAAATCTAGCTTAAGTACTAATCAGATTATCTAGCAATAAATATCAAATAGGATGCTAACAGGCTTCTACACCCGCTCCGTTAGTTCCTCTTTCTTCAGACTGGACAAGGAAGTAAAGCAAATGGGTCTGGCAGTGAATGACGGCAACTCCTCCTTCACTTCGTTGGAAAGGCCAAGGGGCGGAGGACCTAGCTTCGCTTGGCATTTCTAATTGGAGCCACATTGCGGAAAGAAAAATGGCGCGCTGTTGTTAACTCGAATATAACCGCGTTAGCGGTGTCTACGCCAGTGAAGCAAAAAGGAAGAAATATCCGATGTAAGAATTTTAAACTTTCGGTTGATAACATAATTAGTCTTGTAAAACTTAAATTATAATACAATTATTTTTTTGTTTTATAATGCAGATTGTACAAATTACAGTCGATGAAGTCACATTTTCTCTACAGAAGCTCTTAAGGGGTTAGGGGTAGTCAGTAGTTTATTAGTTAAACAAATGTTGGTATATTCCGAAACAAATTTAGATATCGTAACTCGATTTGGTATATATGCTCTTTGGGAAAAAAGTAAGGACGAGTTCGTAGATGGGTGTAATAGGACCATTTAAGGAAAAAACAATAAATTTTAGCACTGAGATGGTACCAGTTATCTTTCTAAAAGCCGCGGATAAAATTGGACAATGAGCGTGACACCGCCATACTTTAGTTAAAATCACATATCTTGGGACCTGCGCAGCCGAATTCAACTAAATTCGGTAGCTAATTCTTCTTATTAATTATCGTAGACACCGCTTACGCAATTATAGCCGAGTTAACAACAGCGCGCCAGTCGTTTCTTCTTTTCGATACGTGGCGCCAATTGGGTATTCCAAGCGTAGCCAGGTTCTTCTCCACCTGGTCCTTCCAACGGAGTGGAGGTCTTCCTCTTCCGCTGCTTCTTCCGGCGGGTACGGCGCCGAATACTTTCAGAGCTGGAGTGTTTTCGTCTGTTGGGACATGACCTAGCCAGCGTAGTTGGTATCTTTTAATTCGCTGAACTATGTCAATATCGTCGTATATCTCGTACAGTTCATCGTTCCATCCAATGCGATATTCGCCATGGCCAATACGCATAGGACCATAAACCTTTCGCAGAACTTTTCTCTCGAAAACTCACAATGTCGTCTCATAAGTGTTTATCATCGCTCAAGCCTCCGCACCAAATAGCAGGACGGGAATTATGACGGAGCTTTTGGTGCTGCTCAATGTCAGCTTACACAGCCGTATAAGTTTTGCAGGGATACCGAATTCAGATATCGCGGCATAAAGGCAGCTCCTTTTCGTGCTGTCGAAAGCAGCTTTATAATCGACGAAGAGGTGGTGAGTGTCGATTCTCCTTTCACGGATTTTTTCCAAGATTTGGCGCATGGTGAATATCTGGTCGGTTGTTGATTTTCCAGATAAGGTCCAATCAGTTTTTTGACGGTGGATTTTAATCTTTCACACAAAACGCTCGATAAAACCTTATATGCGATGTTGAGGAGGAATATGCCGTGGTAGTTCACTTCCATTCAGCAGGCTAGAGAAGTGTTCTCTCCATAATTTAAGTATGCTCTGGGCATCGGTGACTAGATCACCTTTGGGGGTTCTACAAGAGTATGTTCCGGTCTTGAAACCATCCGTAAGAAGCCGCATTTTTTCGTAAAATTTTCGAGCATTACCCCTGTCGGACAGCTTATCGAGCCCTTCGTACTCATGCATTTCGGCCTCTTCTTCTGTTTCTTCTTCTTCCTTTTCTGTCTGCAAACGCGTCTTGCTTCCCTCCTCAACTCTCGGTATCTATCCCATCCCGCACGTGTTGTGGTCGATCGTAACGTTGCGAGATAGGCAGCCTGCTTTCTCTCCGCTGCGACACGGCACTCCTCGTCGTACCAGCTGTTCTTTTGTACTTTCCGAAAACCAATGGTTTCGGTTGCGGCTGTACGTAAAGAGTTTGAAATGCCGTCCCACAGTTCCCTTATACCGAGTTGTTGACGAGTGCTCTCAGAGAGCAGGAGTGCAAGCCGAGTAGAAAATCGTTCGGCTGTCTGTTGTGATTGCAGCTTCTCGACGTCGAACCTTCCTTGCGTTTGATGGCGTGCGTTTTTTGCTGCACAGAGGCGYGTGCGAATCTTCGCTGCAACAAGATAGTGGTCCGAGTCGATGTTAGGACCTCGCAGTGCACGCACATCTAAAACACTGGAGACGTGTCTTCCGTCTATCACAACATGATCGATCTGGTTGGTGGTTTTTCGATCCGGAGACAGCCAGGTAGCTTGATGAATCTTCTTATGCTGGAATCTAGTACTACAGATAACCATATTTCGGGCCCCGGCGAAGTCGATCAGCCTCAAACCATTTGGGGATGTTTCTTCGTGGAGGCTGAATTTGCCGACCGTAGTGCCAAAGATACCTTCTTTGCCCACCCTGGCGTTAAAGTCGCCAAGCACGATTTTGACATCGTGGCGGGGGCAGYTCTCATAAGTGMKTTCCAAGCACTCATAAAAGGCATCTTTGGTCACATCGTCCTTCTCTTCCGTCGGGGCGTGGGCGCAAATCAGCGATATGTTGAAGAACCTCGCTTTGATGCGGATTGTGGCTAGACGTTCATTCACCGGGGTGAATGATAGTACTCGGCGACGGAGTTTCTCTCCCACCACGAATCCGACACCAAAATTGTGCTTCTTTATATGGCCACTGTAGTAAATTCCACAAGGACCTACTCGCCTCTGTCCTTGTCCCTTCCATCGATTTTCTTGGACGGCGGTTATGTTAGTATTTATTTTCATTAGGATTTCAACCATCTGGGCAGCGGCACCATCCTAATGAAGGGACTTGACATTCCAGGTGCTTGCCCTCAATTCTTAGTCCTTATTTCGTTTGCCATGGTCGTCATCAAAAGGGGGGTCTCTCATCCGAGTGGCGGGTCCCAAACCTAGCGCAAAACCCTGCGGAGGGAATGATTCGTCTTCTCACTTTAGCTCGCCTTCAAACGGATGTTCTTAAGCTTCCCAGAGGATTATTTTACTTTCTGGTATACAAATCAATAAGCAATTTATATAGCGAGCTTTCACTTTGCACGAATCGTTCCTTCGAAGTACGCCATTTTACGACCAAAAATTATCCGGGTGAAGGATCCAGGTCCCTAAAGCTGACTTTTGACAGAAAATGTCGGTCTATATGGCAGAATATAATTGAAATTAAGAGAAACCCCCAGCCTGATAATGGTGTTTAAAAAATGGGTTGATTCGTTGAACCCAATTTCGACGGTTGTCAGGGATAAATCGGCCGATACTGCTGCAATTTCACGTCTGATATTTGTACGGCCAGTCGACTGGATCATTTCATGAGATAACACGTTCACCAAACTCAGTTTTCAACATATAAATTGAGGCTTTTGTTGTTTTATTTAAGAAAACGTTTTTCGCGCTTCTTATTGAAAACCCCGTTCTTTAAATTGAAACCCCAGATACCGAACTTCTGTAGTACATTTTAATAATTCCGACTCGTTGAATCAAATATTTTTCCATTATGAAATGACCAGCCTTACTGAAGAGAAATGCCAAAACTGCAAACAAAAAAAAAAAAAAAAAAAAAAAATGGTGTCATTTGCTGTCCCTATCTATCGGTCTGCCTCTGTGGCATCTTTATTGAAAAACCCGTTATCAATTATCGCAGATCATTTTGAAATTCGTATTTAAACTCAACTAAAAAGGCTTTCAAATTCTTACAAAAATATTTAATGCTTTCACGAAAAATTCAAATTATTTAAAATTATGCGAAGGTGTTTAATATCATACATAATACTGTTGAGCATATTATTCAACATCTCTTTCATGCCCGGAATAATTTTACACAAAATTTGCCTTCCCTACACATAATGTTATAATCGCATAAGCGGTTTCTACGCCAGTAAAGAAAAAGGAGGCGAAGACACATTATATACATACCTACATGTGTGTAATGTAATTTTACAAATACACATATGAAGTACATAAATGTTCTGGAAAAACTTCGCTTTTGGTTTAGTATAGTACATCAAGGTCACACATTTTTTGTTGGCTTGTACTTCATCGCCTTGTCATGTTGGTGATAAGGATATTATATTCCTATGTGTGCATAAACAAGAGTATTTTGCCTTTTAGCTAAACATTGTTAGCAGTAAATGTAGACATAGGTAGACAAATTTGCAACATTGTTCCTATATAAATATTAATATCATAAATCCAGTACAGTAAATAATGTGAAGTATGTCTTATATATTAAATGTGATGAAATGGTGAGCAGCTTTTGGAATCAATAGTGATAGCTACCATAAATTAAATTAAGTGATGTCGTTTTAAATGTATTATATTACATTATGTAAATTCGTGCATATTTTACCTGAAACGTTATTTTCAGTGTTCTGTTAGGAAATACAAATATGAATTAATTGAGAAGTTAAGCGATATTACGAACATTTTAAGTTTTTCTTGAAACTTATAGTATTTTTGAAACAAGTAATATGTTGATTAGTACTACAACAACACTTACAGTGGCTCAAACGCATAATTGGACACTAAGTATAAGATTATTCAAATGCCGATATTTCTCTTCAATGAGAAAATTTCCAAACAGTTTTGATGCAGAATTGTAGATAAAGACCTTTTAAAAATGTATAATACTTATGATGTTTTACTAAAAGCCTTTTTTTTGTTCAAATTAAAATTCCCGTATACATATTTTTTTTGGATTGCGATTAAATAGCGTCAGACACTGCTTTTCATTCAGAAATATCATTTTTCTTTTGGGGTATTCAGTTCTGATCTCAATTCAACACATGATTCTCAAAAATTTATACAAAATAAACAAACGTCATGGTCATTTTAAACATTTGAAGACAGATATATTTACAAAAAGCTAAAATAACAATCCTAAGATTTTTTAATTAAAGCTAAAATGTATATATATTAACTATTATATTCTCTGTAAACAAATTTATAAATCTCTTCCAATTAGTTTTCATTGTATTTATTACATAATAAGTTATAAAAGTCAAAGTTCGGGTGCAACCGAACATTTTATACTCTTGCTCTTACTCTTGACTTGTAACAATCAAAGCCCGGGAAATACATTAAGATGTAAAACGTCAACCAAAAGATCGGACTGTAAGCAATTGTATATATGTATACACTAGCTGACCCCGCAGTCGTTGTCTTGCGTGAAATTATGTGTTTTGAAATGAAAAAAGCTGAATGTACTATATTTTGTGTTTAAATTATTTATTTGCAATTTTTCTAAATATTTTTCCATGTAGCGCAGCTTGATAAACAACATTTTTTGGTTCCTGATCGAGTGCGTAAATTTATAGAGAAGATGGGTTTCGAAGCTATGAACACGCCACGTATAGCAGGCCGTGCGAAAAAAATGATATTTCCAGATTCAAATTCAAATTTATTTCACTTCTTCTTATAATATATGCATTTACAGTGAGTAATGTATATAAGTTAAGAGTACAGGCGATTTTGCCTTTCTACTTAAAAATTATTTCAGAATGAGTTATGATATGTTACTATTATTAATACAGTTTTTGTAGGGGAAGAAATTACAAAAAATGCTTGAAGAATATTGTCTTAGCCTACTTATTTCTACTTTATAACTAAGAATATAATTTACAACAGTTAATTAATTAATTCATTAATATGAGAGTACGTGGAATGCTCACAGCGATCGTTAAACCTTCTATTTAGTCGGGACAATCTATCTGCGACTAATTCAACATTAGCTCTCTCGTGTAATTCCGAGGTAGAATAATGCCATGGTAAGTTGAAAATTATTTTCAATATTTTATTTAAGGCCACTTGAAGTTTGTAGATGTGGGAGTTCGCGATATCGGCCCATACTGGTGCCCCATAAAAAACTACAGCCTGGAACATAGACCTGAATAGATACATACAGTTGACATCGAAAGAGTTAAGTGAAATATGACTTGTTGGGAGAAAGATGCTTTTACGCTTCCTCGTGAAAAAAATTGCTTGAGTCTTGTCAGTATTGACCAGAATTTCCATTTGTTAAAATAAGAGACAATGATATTAAAGTCCTCTTGGAGTGAATTTGTGATATCAGCTGCAATGAAGCCTGAGCTGAGTATTACGGTGTCGTCCGCGAAAATAGAAGCTGTGCTCTCACCTAGAGGTGGAAAATCCGAAGTAAAAATGTGTTAGAATTTTGCGAGACTGCGCTACGCCCAGGTGGACTGTAAATGATCGGTTGGCCAAAAAACTTTGTATAATTTTAATATAAACTAACGGAAATTTTAAGAGCATCATTTTGTACAAGAGGCCGTTGTGCCAAACAGAGTCGAATGCAGCTTTGATATCTAGTAAAATCATAGCAGTGGATTTAGAGTTTGTAAAATTTGTTTTTATGATTATTTTTATTCTAAGCAATGGGTGTAAGGTATTATGTTCACGTCGGAAACCAAATTGCACTGGCGGAAATACTTCATTGTCTTCCATAAAGGTCGACAGTCTTTCTTTTATAACTTTTTCAAAAATTCTACTTACTGACGACAACAAACTTATTGGGCGATATGATGTTGGGCATTCTGCAGGTTTGTTGGGCTTKAATATTGGTATAACCTTTGAAAGCTTCCACTGGGACGGAAAGTAGCATAAACGAAGACATTCGTTTATAATTCTTGTGAGATACTTTAATCCACTTCTGGGTAGGGCCTTGAGGCATAGATTTTGTATATTATCTAATCCCGGCGATTTAGATGTTTTAAGGTTTGTGATAATTGAGGAGATATCAGAGATATTTGTTGATAATGTCTGTTCGGAGGTTATTATTTGAGAGTTAAAGTTGCACACAAAGCTGTTGACTTCTGATATGGTGCCTGATCGCTGAGGTTATTAGAATGATACTGATTCATTTTAAATGCATCTGCTAAAATGTCCGCCTTTTGTGCTGGTGTGGAAAAACAGCAAGCATTTTGTTGGTATGCTAGGACGTTTCTTCTTGATCACTTTGGATAATTTCCAAAATGGGGAAGAATTATTTTCTAACGTTGCTAAAAGATTATTCCAATTTTCATTTCTGAAAATCTTATTGACAATAACCTGACTAAGCCATCTAACTAGGAAGAGATCGCCCGTATTTCTGTATCTCAACCACTTCCGCCGGTGTCGATTTCTACGTTTTATATGTGCAATGACGAAGTGGCTTTGTGTGACAGTATACACTTTGTTTTGGAATACTACCGGCTTTGGCACAACAAATTGCCTCGTTGAAGTTCTTTATTAATCTATCAATGTCGTCTGTGTTTCTGACCGCAGCTTGAACAATGCAATTTAGGTGCAGATTAATCAGTTTACCAAATTCTTCCCAGTTGGCTTTATTAAATACGTATCTAAATATTTTTACTGAGCTAAAGTTTGTGTGAAAAAGAGTTTGCCTTAGTGTTAGAAAACACTTGGGTGTAATTTGTTAAGAACAGATCTAGATTAGCAGTACTGCTGCGACTATTAGCAGGAACGTATGAGTGTACTGTTGAGTATAACACACTGACACCTCCTAATGACGAATGATCATGCAGAATGCAACCCCAATTATTTGCACGGTAGCAGCCCCAAGAGCTATGGCGACAATTAAAATCTCCTCCTAACAGATATTTTCCTGTAACTCGAGTGAGCAGCTTTAAGTCATTTTCAAAGTTACGTTTTATTTCGTGGCTGGATTGGCCACCAGGAAAATAGCAGCAGTGGATTGAAACAGAATTCCCTGTGGGACAAAGTACATTAATGCCATTAAATTAAGAAATTTGCAAGTTAGTGAGGTTATAACTTCAAACTGATCAGATTTTGATTTACAATTTCTTAGATTTTTAATTAAGTCGAAAGTGAGTAACTTAATCTCTTCAATACTGAATAGTTCTTCGTTGCTGTTTGGTGAATTTAATTGTTGCGAAGTTACCCAAGTAGGGTTTGCCGGTGGGATTGTTTGGCTAATTGAGTTTGGAAACAAGTTCCTGTCATTTATACGCGGAGCATTAATAATATTGTTTGACTTCGGGCTAGAACGATTCTGCTGTTTTTGAGATCTTAAATTAATATAACTTAATCTGCTCGGGCATTCGTAGAAGTTAGACTTACGTGGCCCCTTACAATTTGCACATTTAATAGCTGACTCCCTTTTACAGTCCATAGTTTTGTGGTTTCCCGCACATAATGAACATAGCATTGCGTTAGTTGATTACTATTTCGCGTTTGGTATTCCCATTTTACTCTCACGTAATTTATAACTGAGAATATTCAGAGATGTAGACTTGTCGGTAAAATATACCACATATAAAATTAATATGGAGATATTAGGCCTCATTCTTTGAACAAGCTTTACATACAAGCACTGTAGTTCCATAGCAATGAGTTCGTTTTTAAGGATTGTAGTGTCCATAACATCGAGCCCCAGGAGAATTGCTTTATATGGTTTCTCGTTCTTGTTGGCATATGGGAAGTATTCAAATTTATCTTGCATGTAATGACAGGCCGCTTCATAGTCTGATTTTAGCAAACAATAGCGCTTTATTCCAATCGATATTTTTTTTAGAGTATTTTGTGCACTTTATTTCTTTGCAAATATTATGCAGTTGTTCCACTGTGCACTTAAGTACTGTGATGGGTGGGACGTATGTTTTGTTATTTACGACTTGTTCACATTCTACGTTACTTTTTTCAACATTTTCTGTATCGTCGAGAGTTTGTAGAGGCGAAAAGAAGTTTTGGTCAGTGCCAATGCGCTGACCAGTATTAGTTTTTAGTATTTTCTTATGCATACGCGGCAACATAACGGTGCCGCTTACACTCTTTGGTCTCTTTATTTTGATTTTTTTTTGTTTTCCTTCCAATAAACGTAAACGTCCGTCTGATGAGAGACCACTGCTTCTTCCTTAAAAAGAATGCCTCCACCCAATATTGACCTGATAAATCTGTCTTCCCCTTGTCCACTTGGAGAGAAGGTCTCGTCTGCTCAGAATACAGAGAAAGCTGTTACTGAGCATGGTAAGCGAAAATCTTCGCAGGATCCGCTTCCAAATAACTGTAAGTCAGGTAGTAAAAATGTAATTGTAATACCGCGGAAAAAATCAATATTTATTTCAAGACTTGCTGCGGATACCACCATCGATGACATAAAGAGTTATATCTCGTCTAAACTAAAATCGGAAGATGCAGACATCCGAAAATTTAATTTCAAATATGACAGGGATATTTCATCTTTCAAGATCGATATATCCGCTGACAATTTTCAATTGGCTCTTGGAAACTCATTCTGGCCATCTGGGGTCTTTGTGCGCGAATTCGAGCATAAACGTTTTAAACCCTCTGCAGTTGTCAGTAAAATGCCAAGTAAACTCGTTGGTACAAAAAACTGATTAGCGATAATTCGCTGAGTATTTATTATCAAAATGTAAGAGGCCTTAATACAAAACTCTCCAATCTGTATTCAAATAGCGTTATAATTTTAAAACCATTGCTTTCACAGAAACTTGGTTAAAGCCCCACATTTTTGATAGTGAAAATCTTTAGATTTGACCGGCTGAACAAGAAAGGAGGTGAGGTCTTGTTTGCTGTTCATTCTTCAATTCCATCTGAAGAAGTCGATGTTCCGCATGCAGACTTCATAGAATTTAAATGCATTCGTATTTGCGCTAATAGTGGCTATATCTACTTATCTTTGTCTTACATACCGCCTCACTCGGACACATTTGTATATATGCAGCATACTTCATTAATAAATAATGTTTTCTCAATGGCCAATAATACTGATTCCATGATTGTTTTGGGGGATTTCAATTTACCGTGCCTATCACGAAAATCTTTGGATGACTACACCATTCCTATTAGTACTCGCTTATGTTTTAACGAGTTCTTAGGTAAAATGTCGGAGTTGGGGGTCTTAACCAAATTAATTTAATTTCGAACGAATTTGGTAAGTTCTTAGATCTAGTTTATGTTGATAACGCTTCAATGTTCTCTGTTGTCCGATGTGACCCTTTGGTTCAGCYAGAGGACTCGTATCATCCTGCCTTGGAAATTAACATCGAAACCATAGCCAACTTTGCTCACAATAATACACAACACCATTGTTTTCGCTTCAACTTTGCGAAAGCTAATTTTAAGAAAATTAATCACGAACTTTYTAAAGTTACTTGGCCAGATTACAATGGCAACATTGAATTTAGTGCTTCCCAYTTTAATGAAACTATTTTAAACTTATTCGAAAAATATGTTCCGAAGTGCGTTGTTACTCAAAAAATTAGTTCTAATTTATGGTTTTCGAAAGAATTGTGTAAATTAAAAAATAGAAAATCTGGCGCTTTTAAAATGTTTAAAAAACTGGTTTGTTACTGACTATTCAAAATATTCTTAATTGCGTCGACAATTTGCTGAATTTAACAAAATATGTTATAATAATAATATAAATAAAGTAAAAAATAATATTATACGTAATCCAAAATTGTTCTATGGTTTCGTCAACTCCAAACGCAGGATTTCTAATTTTCCGTCCGCTTTAGGTCCAATTACTCTCCACAATCTCCAAACAATGTTCCGAGTCAGCAAAAGCTAGGTCCGATTTCTTTCATTAATGCACCTACCATTTCCGAAGCASACGTCTTATATCAGTTAAATATATTAGAGCAATCATACAATTACGGCCCAGATATGATTCCCTCGTGCTTTCTTAAGAAATGTGCCAAATATATATACCAA